>NW_028161393.1:37500-117741 GCF_964263955.1 Coregonus lavaretus
TTTGGTCAATAACAAAAGTTTCTCAATACTTTGTTATATACCCTTTGTTGGCAATGACACAGGTCAAACGTTTTCTGTAAGTCTTCACAAGGTTTTCACACACTGTTGCTGGTATTTTGGCCGATTCCTCCATGCAGATCACCTCTAGAGCAGTGATGTTTTGGGGCTGTCGCTGGGCAACACGGACTTTCAACTCCAAAGATTTTCTATGGGGTTGAGATCTGGAGACTGGCTAGGGCACTCCAGGACCTTGAAATGCTTCTTTACGAAGCCACTCCTTCGTTGCCCGGGCGGTGTGTTTGGGATCATTGTCATGCTGAAAGACCCAGCCACGTTTCATCTTCAATGCCCTTGCTGATGGAAGGAGGTTTTCACTCAAAATCTCACGATACATGGCCCCATTCATTCTTTCCTTTACACGGATCAGTCGTCCTGGTCCCTTTGCAGAAAAACAGCCCCAAAGCATGATGTTTCCACCCCCATGCTTCACAGTAGGTATGGTGTTCTTTGGATGCAACTCAGCATTCTTTGTCCTCCAAACACGACAAGTTGAATTTTTACCAAAAAGTTATATTTTGGTTTCATCTGACCATATGACATTCTCCCAATCCTCTTCTGGATCATCCAAATGCACTCTAGCAAACTTCAGATGGGTCTGGACATGTACTGGCTTAAGCAGGGGGACACGTCTGGCACTGCAGGATTTGAGTCCCTGGCGGCATAGTGTGTTACTGATGGTAGGCTTTGTTACTTTGGTCACAGCTCTCTGCAGGTCATTCACTAGGTCCCCCCGTGGGTTCTGGGATTTTTGCTCACCGTTCTTGTGATCATTTTGACCCCACGGGGTGAGATCTTGCGTGGAGCCCCAGATCGAGGAAGATTATCAGTGGTCTTGTATGTCTTCCATTTCCTAATAATTGCTCCCACAGTTGATTTCTTCAAACCAAGCTGCTTACCTATTGCAGATTCAGTCTTCCCAGCCTGGTGCAGGTCTACAATTTTGTTTCTGGTGTCCTTTGACAGCTCTTTGGTCTTGGCCATAGTGGAGTTTGGAGTGTGACTGTTTGAGGTTGTGGACAGGTGTCTTTTATACTGATAACAAGTTCAAACAGGTGCCATTACTACAGGTAACGAGTGGAGGACAGAGGAGCCTCTTAAAGAAGAAGTTACAGGTCTGTGAGAGCCAGAAATCTTGCTTGTTTGTAGGTGACCAAATACTTATTTTCCACCATAATTTGCAAATAAATTCATAAAAAATCCTACAATGTGATTTTCTGGATTTTGTTTTCTCAATTTGTCTGTCATAGTTGACGTGTACCTATGATGAAAATTACAGGCCTCTCTCATCTTTTTAAGTGGGAGAACTTGCACAATTGGTGGCTGACTAAATACTTTTTTCCCCCACTGTATATATAGGCCTACTCCGTCTTATGAAGAGGAAGCTAAGCAAAGTCAGCGGCAGTGGACACTCCCCTGCTTGCTCGTAGGCGCCCCTGCTATTTGCCCAGTGGAGCTCTAGCGCTCAAAAGAGCCTTCCGCTCAGAGGCTAGCTTCCCGAACAAAGACAATTGAGGGGGCGCGCGGGTCCTCACCCCCTCCCTCCTCTCTATAGCCTATGCTCTGTGACCGATGGGGGATTGTGTGTTTCAAAAGGGGGCCTTTGATAGTTGTCCAAATGGCACGATTGTTGTGCCAAATAATGCTGGTGATAGAATTGCCCACTTTGGCACCGTCAGACATAGGGCTCGCATTTTGGACTGTGTGTGTGTGTGTGTGTGCGTACGCGCTGTCCCCCTCTTTTCGAGCCACGTCTACCAACTCGTGGTGGCTTTATGTTGTCCAAAATCCACTATTGCTTGACCCAAAATAACAACGTCACTACACTTTGCCACTGTCAGATATAGGCCTCCCTCTGTGCGCTAAAACTGGAAGGGACATTAGAATCCTCTAATTAATACTCCCTGTCCACTCGAAGTGGCTCATACTTTCCTACTAAATAGCATACTGAAGAAAAGAAAAACACTATATAGAATGGGCCCTTTTGAAGCGGATGTGGGTGGCTCTTAAAAGAGCCTTTGGGTTCGAGTCGGGGTGTTGAGGTTCCGAAGAGAGTGCGTTTAACCGCCGAAACCGTACAGGGTGCGTCCCTGACGTTTCAGAGCGTAGACCACGTCCATGGCGGTAACGGTCTTCCTCTTGGCGTGCTCGGTGTAGGTGACTGCGTCACGGATCACGTTCTCCAGGAACACCTTCAGGACACCGCGGGTCTCCTCGTAGATCAGACCGGAAATACGCTTCACGCCACCGCGGCGAGCAAGACGGCGGATAGCGGGTTTGGTGATTCCCTGGATGTTATCGCGGAGAACTTTGCGGTGACGCTTGGCGCCTCCTTTTCCGAGTCCCTTGCCGCCTTTGCCTCTTCCAGACATGGTGTGTTCGCTAGTTGAGTTCAAATGAATGAATGACTTCAGCGCCGGTGCGCTATTATCTGCGTTTGGCCGACCTGATTGAGACCAGTGGCACAGAAAGCGCGCCTCTGTTATATGCTCTCTCTAAAGAGCAAATAACCATGGTGTGCAGTACCCAAATTTAACCACAAGATGGCGTCCGTGCTCCACTGTAAAGTTTGGGCCTCTGCATGAGTCTCTCAGCAGCACTGCAACATGGGACTTTCAAAGTTCAACTGCCATAAATGTTATTCATGTCATTATTAATGTTATTCATGTCATTATTAATAGGTTTTTACATAATATCATTATTATTTGTACAACTTGTATTTTGAATATTGATTTCACTTGTATTTATGTGATAGGAACTATCTGTACATTCTATGTTTTGTTGGGACGCTTTTAGTGGTGACAAGTTCCAGACATCGCGGTAAAGTAGCGGCGGTAAAGTTTAGTACTCTGAAAGATAAGTTAAATTAACGACGTGTTTATTTACAAGTATTCTTGTTTCTAAGTGGACCCATTTCCCTCTCAGTTGTGTGCAGCCAGCGAGGTATGTTTATTATGTTAATTATTTGTCGCGCATATTTACGTGCAAGGTTTCTGTAACGTGAACGCCAACTTGTGTTTTGTACATGTGTTGAAATGTATGTAAACAGTTCGACGGTGGATTGATGACGGTGGAGAATTTAGTAGAAGAATAAATCCATCAGTGACCAGAACAGCGGCGTCGTGTATTTCCTGGAGGGAGTGATAGTTAGAAAACCCTTACCTCGAGTCCCAGAAATCTGTCTCGTACTGCTGCAGTGACCTGGTGTGTAGCTATACCTTTAACAAAAAATACCGTTTCAAACTGGACAAGTTCAGGTTAGTCCCTCCCTGTTTCGGCCGGTTTGTTTCCGTTTGGTTCCTGATGAATATACCCAGTATGAAAATGTATGCACTCACTAACTGTAAGTCGCTCTGGATAAGAGCGTCTGCTAAATGACTAAAATGTAAATTTAAAGGCAACGTTCAGTCGCCAAACGTTGTGGAATGTTTCAGATATAGTTACCACATATAGAGCCGACCTGATTTCTTATTCAAAATGTCAGAGAGACATGTTTGCGGCTTCTTCTTTGGACTTTATATGTCGGTTGGCAACCAACTTTAAGGTGCATTACCACCACCAACTGGACTGGAGTGTGGACCTCAGTTCATCTTTCAATCACCCACGTCGGTAGATGCTCCTAAAAACCAATGAGGAGATGGGAGAGGAGAGGACTTGCAGCGGGTCGAGAGTCACAAATAGAACCGAGTTTTATTTTAGCGCCTGGCCACGTAGACGCTCGCTAACACTGTGGGTGAAATGATTGAATAACGTGTGTGTGTCCATTTATTTTGCAACGAGCGTTCGGCCAGGTTAGCTTGTAATGCTCCGTGCGTTGGCCCGCTTGCTGGCAGCATGTTCGACTGGGCGTCAAGAATTCAGCATAGCAAGTTTGAATGAAGGTCTGGTTATTCACAGGTAAATAGTAGTAATATGCTCTAAACCGCTCTGGTAACAACGAACTTTGCTGCCCTGTTTCCAATCGTCCACATGGCTGGGTGAACCTATTCAAGTAAGTAAATACATTTTGAAAATGTAAAAAAAAAAAAACGATGTATTATTAGCTAACTAGCTACAGTGCATGCTAACTCAAATGAGCTGCTAACGTAGCTAGCTATCTAGCCGACTTTACATACTGTATAGATAGCTAGCTAAGTGAATTACATTTGACCAGCTATCTAACTTCATATTAGCTAGCCAACTTGATGTATTTATCACTGTAAAAAACTCCCAAATGCATTTGTAGGTAGCTAGCTAATAGCCATGGAGGAGGGTGAAAGGATAGCAGCCCCATCTGTCAAAGTGAGAGAGTAGGCTGTTCTGGAGAGGGCAGGTTCTGTTGGGTAGTTCCAGTCCCTAGAAGTGAGGACGGAGATAACAGTAACATCATATTCAGTGCGGTCTAATTTTAGTATAGTGAAGTCTGTTTCTTGTGAGGTTTTCTGTCCTCAGGTACAGAGAGCTGTGAAAGCCTGTCTGCAGATGAAGAGGTCCCGATGAAGAGCAGTGGTTCTCTGTCGTGGTCCTTGGGGACTCGAAGGGGTTGCACGTTTTTTTGCCTTAGCACTACACAGCTGGTTCAAATGATCAAGCTTCAAGTGGTATTTATGTGTTCATTTGTGATTCTATCCTTGATATGATCCTGCTATTGTCACGTGCTGCACATGCATCTATCTATCCAATGTTATCATGATTTGTTATAAGGGATATGATACTTTAGTAATCCACAATGACCTGGTGATGTAAAAAGTCTAATAATGGCATTATCTTCCATATTCCTGCAGATACCTTGTAACTGGAGATTCCTTTAAAACGATTGCCTTCAGTTACTGTGTAGGGCACTGCAAGGTTGGGTGACCAGGGCCAACTGGGACTGCCTCCTGGGGGAATTCAGGCCTGTGTGTGAAGGCTTCCTGTGTCCTGCATAACTATCATGAGGATGGACGCGAGGACCAGGAGGGGGTCTGCAGCTCGCCACCGTGTGCCAGAGGAGAGGTCTGCTGCTCGGCAGGATGTTACCAGGATGGGGGCCAACAACGCAGCATGAGAGGCAATACGTGTGCGGGAGATCTTCACCTCCTACTTCTTCGAAGGGTGCTGTTCCCTGGCAACACCATAGACTACACTATTACAACCAAAGGCTCGTTCATCCACCTCTGGCCTGCTGGCCCCCCTACCTCTGCGGAAGCACAGTTCCCGCTCCGCCCAGTCAAAACAGTTCGCTGCTCTGGCACCCCAATGGTGGAACAAGCTCCCTCACGACGCCAGGACAGCGGAGTCACTCACCACCTTCCGGAGACACTTGAAACCCCACCTCTTTAAGGAATACCTGGAATAGGATAAAGCAATCATTCTACCCCCCCTTACCCCTCCCCAAAGAAAGAAAGATAAAAAATAAATAAATAAATAATAATACATATTGTAAAGTGGTTATCCCACTGGCTATAAGGTGAATACACCAATTTGTAAGTCGCTCTGGATAAGAGCGTCTGCTAAATGTCGTAAATGTTTTAAGAGCCATCCACATTGCAATAAGAGTATTCTTCCATTGACTTAGCTTCGTTAACTGCAGTTATTCAATTCCCAGTTTCTCTCTTTTTGAGTTCTACTTCTCAGGTGAGGATGTCTGTACAAAAACAAAACAGGCTCTTTTAAGAGTCACCCATATTGAAAACAATTAGACACCCTATAACCCACACACTCAATCTGATTGATGGATTGTGCAGTAAGCAGGCTCAGGTGTAGAACTGTGGCTCCTTCCACCTCCAAAAGGACAGGCCAGAGGACCAACCATGGAGAATAGTAAGACACTCCATTATTTATATAACTACGCTACATTGTTTGTCCTCCTGTGTCTGTGCATGTTTTTCAGTATAAAGTACTCTGCAGCCACTTAGTGTGGACACCAGGTGAGGCCACACACAGAGATTCCTGTTGAACACTGTCTCTTTAACTACCTTATTTTCTCAATAAGTCTCTCCCCTTCACTTCATCCCTCCTCCCTTCTCCCTAAATCCTCTAGGTTATATCAGCTGTGTTGGTGAACCCCTCCCTCATCTGAACTGGCTACACAGAGGGCACAGCATGATCAGAGGTGAGAGGTCACTTGGTCGGGTCAACAGGAAGTATTATTAAAGAGATGCTTTACATTGAAATACAGAGAGTTGTAGTAGTTAAAGTCCCAGAGTTAATGATACAAGGTCAGTTTTGCATTTCACTTTATCACAATTCCAGTGGGTCAGAACTTTACATACACTAAGTTGACTGTGCCTTTAAACAGCTTGGAAAATTCCAGAAAATGATGTCATGGCTTTAGAAGCTTCTGATAGGCTAATTGACATCATTTTAGTCAATTGGAGGTGTACACCTGTGGATGTATTTCAAGGCCTACCTTCAAACTCAGTGCCTCTTTGCTTGACATCATGGGAAAATCAAAAGAAATCAGCCAAGACCTCAGAAAATAAATTGTAGACCTCCACAAGTCTGGTTCATCCTTGGGAGCAATTTCCAAATGCCTGAAGGTACCACGTTCATCCTGCCGGCATACCGCTCAGGAAGGAGACGCGTTCTGTCTCCTAGAGATGAACGTACTTTGGTGCGAAAAGTGTAAATCAATCCCAGAACAACAGCAAAGGACCTTGTGAAGATGCTGGAGGAAACGGGTACAAAAGTATCTATATCCACAGTAAAACGAGTCCTGTATCGACATAATCTGAAAGGCCGCTCAGCAAGGAAGAAGCCACTGCTCCAAAACTGCCATAAAAAAGCCAGACTTTGGTTTGCAACTGCACATGGGGACAAAGATCTTACTTTTTGGAGAAATGTCCTCTGGTCTGATGAAACAAAAATAGAACTGTTTGGCCATAATGACCATCGTTATGTTTGGAGGAAAAAGGGGAAGGCTTGCAAGCCGAAGAACACCATCCCAACCGTGAAGCACGGGGGTGGCAGCATCATGCTGTGGGGGTGCTTTGCTGCAGGAGGGACTGGTGTACTTCACAAAATAGATGGCATCATGAGGAAGGAAAATGATGTGGATATATTGAAGCAACATCTCAAGACATAAGTCAGGAAGTTAAAGCTTGGTCGCAAATGGGTCTTCCAACTGGACAATGAGCCCAAGCATACTTCCAAAGTTGTGGCAAAATGGCTTAAGGACAACAAAGTCAAGGTATTGGAGTGGCCATCACAAAGCCTTGACCTCAATCCTATAGAACATTTGTGGGCAGAACTGATAAGGCGTGTGCGAGCAAGGAGGCCTACAAACCTGACTCAGTTACACCAGCTCTGTCAGGAGGAATGGGCCAAAATTCACCCAACTTATTGTGGGAAGCTTATGGAAGGCTACCCAAAACGTTTGACCCAAGTTAAACAATTTAAAGGCAATGCTACCAAATACTAATTGAGTTTATGTAAACTTCTGACCCACTGGGAATGTGATGAAATAAATAAAAGCTGAAATAAATAATTCTCTCTACTATTATTCTGACATTTCACATTCTTAAAATAAAGTGGTGATCCTAACTGACCTAAAACAGTGCATTTTTACTAGGATTAAATGTCAGGAATTGTGAAAAACTGAGTTTAAATGTATTTGGCTAAGGCGTATGTAAACTTCCGACTTCAACTGTAAGCTGTGTCGGTGAACCCCTCCCTCATCTGAACTGGCTGACAGAGGGCACAGCATGATCAGAGGTGAGAGGTCACTTGGTCGGGTCAACAGGAAGTATTATTAAAGAGATGCTTTACATTGAAATACAGATATAGATGTAGTAGTCCCAGAGTTAATGATACAAGGTCAGTTTTGCATTTCACCTCCTGATGATGATGATGATGATGATGACTGACAGTGTTAGAATAACATGCCATCTCTCTCTCCATCTGTCTCTCGTCTGCAGGTATGTTTTGATGGGTGCCAACCTCCAGTCCAGTCCATCTCACCCGCTCTTAAGATCACCTTCTGGCCAACTGGGGGCCCAAGGCTGTTAGGAGACACCGCTAGAGACACTATTATGGAATTGTGATGACCTGAGAGAATATTAGGGTAGCACTGTAATTCATTAATCATATGCTGTCTTCCCTAGTAGCACTGTAATTCATTAATCATATGCTGTCTTCCCTAGTAGCACTGTGATTCATTAATCATATGCTGTCTTCCCTAGTAGCACTGTGATTCATTAATCATATGCTGTCTTCCCTAGTAGCACTGTAATTCATTAATCATATGCTGTCTTCCCTAGTAGCACTGTAATTCATTAATCATATGCTGTCTTCCCTAGTAGCACTGTAATTCATTAATCATATGCTGTCTTCCCTAGTAGCACTGTAGTTCATTAATCATATGCTGTCTTCCCTAGTAGCACTGTAATTCATTAATCATATGCTGTCTTCCCTAGTAGCACTGTAATTCATTAATCATATGCTGTCTTCCCTAGTAGCACTGTAATTCATTAATCATATGCTGTCTTCCCTAGTAGCACTGTAGTTCATTAATCATATGCTGTCTTCCCTAGTAGCACTGTAGTTCATTAATCATATGCTGTCTTCCCTAGTAGCACTGTAATTCATTAATCATATGCTGTCTTTCCTAGTAGCACTGTAATTCATTAATCATATGCTGTCTTCCCTGCTCCTCTATTCTTACCTCTTTCCCTTTCTGTCTTTGACACTCTTTCTCACACCTCTCTCCCCACCTCCTCTTTCTCACACCTCTCTCCCCACCTCCTCTTTCTCACACCTCTCTCCCCACCTCCTCTTTCTCACACCTCTCTCCCCACCTCCTCTTTCTCACACCTCTCTCCCCACCTCCTCTTTCTCACACCTCTCTCCCCACCACCTCTTTCTCACACCTCTCTCCCCACCTCCTCTTTCTCACACCTCTCTCCCCACCTCCTCTTTCTCACACCTCTCTCCCCACCTCCTCTTTCTCACACCTCTCTCCCCACCTCCTCTTTCTCACACCTCTCTCCCCACCTCCTCTTTCTCACACCTCTCTCCCCACCTCCTCTTTCTCACACCTCTCTCCCCACCTCCTCTTTCTCACACCTCTCTCCCCACCTCCTCTTTCTCACACCTCTCTCCCCACCTCCTCTTTCTCACACCTCTCTCCCCACCTCCTCTTTCTCACACCTCTCTCCCCACCTCCTCTTTCTCACACCTCTCTCCCCACCTCCTCTTTCTCACACCTCTCTCCCCACCTCCTCTTTCTCACACCTCTTTCCCCACCTCCTTTCTCACACCTCTCTCCCCACCCCCTCTTTCTCACACCTCTCTCCCCACCCCCTCTTTCTCACACCTCTCTCCCCACCCCCTCTTTCTCACACCTCTCTCCCCACCTCCTCTTTCTCACACCTTTCTCCCCACCTCCTCTTTCTCACACCTCTCTCCCCACCTCCTCTTTCTTCCTCTGTTTTTATAATGCACACCAGATGTGCATTGAAGTACAGATTTAACTTCTATTTAGAATATATTTTACAATTATATTTATAATGCATGTATTATGTGTTTATAACACTTGGATAATGAACTTCTTTCAATAAAGCGTTTCACATTCTCTACTGGTTGAAATTAAGTCTCATTTGATGGAATACTACACCTATCCAGTGTCCTCAGATCAATGCAGATGAAGGAAATTAGATAGTGAGATGAACCAGTTTTAGAGTATTTACATGATGCATAGGAAGTGTAGTGTACTGTTTTTAAAATTCTGTTTCTGTATATATGAATTACAAATCAGCCTTTAACTAGTTAAATCATGTTTGTAGTCTATTGCATAGTTACAATGTGTAACCATTGATGTCCCAGGATTGGTAAACACTGTTGAAGTGTATAATTGTAATACATACATGCAGACAAAGTGTTAATAAAAAGACTGGAGTTTGATACTCCTGGTATTGGATATGACTGAAAAAGTATGTTTCACAGGCATTCATACCTGAACTGCACCTTTATTTGCCAAGGTAGAGTACATGATCAGTGAATATATTCAATGTCCAGAATACTATGTGGGGATCTCATGCATGGTCATAACTACATGTATATAAGACTTGCATCCTTGGCACAAAGTTATATTACATTCTACTCAATCCATAGGCTTCATTAATGTCATTCAGACTGTTTTGAAGTTGATACAACCGGTATGATAGCTGAGGTTCATAGCTAGGTTCTGAACTAATATTTACACCAAACGTTTTAGGGTCCACATACACAGATCAGCTACATAGCTACACATCCATAGGCATACAGGTATATTTATCCTCCACTACACAATAAGCAAGAAAATAGTTAGCTACGTTACTTCAGCTGCATTGCATTGCAAATATCAGCAAGGCAAGTTTACAAAATTCTACATTCAATTTGCAGTAAATGCTTTAGCTAGGTAGATTTTTTACATCCACAGTTTCACAAGACGACAGCCTGGTTTTCAGAATTACAATTTCATTCTCGCGTCACAACACCCATAAAGCTAGCCAGCTAGCTGGCTAATGTTAGCTAGTCAGATAACTTGCTAAATAGCGATTTTCGTAAATTAACTTTATGACCAAAAAATATGCATAATCGTTTTGTCTCTACATTAACTAACATATTCCTCGCAACTGTAAATGTTTTTGCATGATTCGTTATGATGTTATAATTACTTATGTTTGCTTCCACCAAGTATTTTTGTCCGCCATCTTTGCTGAAGAAAGTCTCTCAGCCTTGGGTCGCATAGCGTCAAAGTCGTCATGGGAACCACTCGATATGATTGGTCATCGCTCAGCGGTCCGCCGCTGGTGATTTGCATAAAGTTGGAAAAAAGTTTAACTTTTTCACCGCCTCCTTCGCGCCGCCAAAAGGTCCACCGCTCTTTTCCTTGAATTTTGTTAAAATGACAGTGAATTTGTTCATACTTTTGAGAACTTGCTACCAAGCTCCTTTGTGTATCAGACACACATCGTGTTTTCTCTTAGAGACTATTCTGAACTGAAGACACGTGTCGCCACGTTGTTTTAGCCTATTGGTGACAGTCATATGCTCTGTGCTGTTATTCTGTAATGTATTTCATGTACACTGTAATTGTTTGAGTGTCAATTCTTTCATCCTATTAGATAAGTAGAGTAACTGCATTTCTCATTTTACAGAGTAATTATTTGATTGACTAAATGTTTATAATTTAGAAGGTCTATTGGTAGATGTTATTTACACTATACACTATACTGGAGCATATTCGGGGGTACCACCTTGACATCTCTAAATAATAAATAATATGCCATTTAGCAGACGCTTTTCTCCAAAGCGATTTACAGTCATGTGCGCATACATTTTTACGAATGGGTGGTCCTGGGGATCGAACCCACTACCCTGGCGTTACAAACGCCGTGCTCTACCATTTGAGCTACAGACGACCACGTCGCCATCTAGCCTCTTAATAATTGCATAACGGTGCAAATTAGACATGCTCATTATAGTCATACTGAGTCGGTGTTGCAATGATTCACTATCTTGCTAGATCCTCCAGAGACGCACAGGACCTGTTGCATTTATTATGGACAGAAAACCACGGAACCACCACTGCAATATAGGACTACACTCAGAAAAAAAAGGTGCTATCTACAACCTAAAAGGATTCTTCCGCTGTCCCCTTAGGAAAACCCTTTTTGGTTCCAGGTACCACCCCTTCTGTGTCTAGGTAGAACCCTTTTGGGCTCCATTCCACAGAGGGTTCTTCAAGGAAACAACATTCCACAGAGGGTTCTTCAAGGAAACAACATTCCACAGAGGGTTCTTCAAGGAAACAACATTCCACAGAGGGTTCTTCAAGGAAACAACATTCCACAGAGGGTTCTTAAAGGAACCAAAAATACTTCTACCTGGAACTACAAAGTGCTCTCCTTTGGTGACAGCAAAATAACCCTGTTGGAACCCCCTTTTTCAAAGAGTGTTCTCAACAAGTCTAGCCTGTTAAGTTTACACCATTTCATTCTGTACTCAAACATCTGCCTGGTATTCAAGATAACGGGCAACATAGCACCACCACCTTTGAAGGTTTTCGTCAACCTCTGCTCTGACCTGTGGTCCTCTGTTGCTCAATTGGTAGAGCACGGCGCTTGTTAAAGCAAGGGTAGTGGGTTCGATCCCCGGGACCACCCATACGTAAAAATGTATGCACACATGACTGTAAATCGCTTTGGATAAAAGCGTCTGCTAAATGGCTTATTATATTATTTAAATATCAGTTTTCCAAGAACCTCCACTAGGGGGGAGTGTAGCATCCTCAAACTGACGAAAAGGAGACACAAGAGGGCACCCCGCACTCATTTTAGATCCCAAGGGGTCTTTATATTCATACTGTATTCACTCTCATCACTATCTCCTTTACCATCTTCTCATGTCTTCTCTTGGATCGCCATCCACACACACACACACACACACACACACACACACACACACAACTGTAGCATCTTGGTTACATTTCTCACATTTTTAGGCGTCCAGTTGAGGCCTTGGATGGATCGTGTAGCAATGAGATGGGCACAGAGGTACGTATGTAGAGTCCTTTTCAGTGTGGCGGCAAATGAGTTGAACAGGAGAAGAGGATGTGGTTGCTTGTGGAGGGACGGCAGCGGTGGTTAGAACAGTTGCAGTGACGCTGATTGGTGAAAGATTGATTCAGAAATTAGATCGACATTGCCATAGTTCAACAGCTGAAAAGCCTTCATTAACATACTCCCAGAGATAAGACATTCGGTATTCACTGAATGAAGTAGCGTACCCGTCCACATTTACAATTTCATTGATCAATTAGATAAATAATACTATCACATACTGTTACATTAGTGTAGAATAGGATACTCCTGTATCCCCACTCTATTAGGATACCGTTATGATTCAATTGGTCTTGTCAGGCATGATTTTAGGTATTTGATCAAAGTTGAATGTTGTACCTCGTTTCCCTCCTTCAGGGAAAAGTAGTTATGCAATTCAATTCAGTGCAGGTGTGACTGTGTATGCCTAGTGACTGTGGACAAATAAACCCAGCACAAAATGGCATGTTGGGGTAGTGTATTACAATGTAAAATATGTGTATCCTATAACACAATGGCATGTAGGGGTAGTGTATTACAATGTAAAATATGTACACATCCTATAACCCAATGGCATGTAGGGGTAGTGTATTACAATGTAAAATATGTACACATCCTATAACACAATGGCATGTAGGGGTAGTGTATTACAATGTAAAATATGGACACATCCTATAACACAATGGCATGTAGGGGTAGTGTATTACAATGTAAAATATGGACACATCCTATAACACAATGGCATGCAGGGGTAGTGTATTACAATGTCAAATATGTGTATCCTATAACACAATGGCATGTAGGGGTAGTGCATTACAATGTAAAATATGTGTATCCTATAACACAATGGCATGCAGGGGTAGTGTATTACAATGTCAAATATGTGTATCCTATAACACAATGGCATGCAGGGGTAGTGTATTACAATGTAAAATATGGACACATCCTATAACACAATGGCATGCAGGGGTAGTGTATTACAATGTCAAATATGTGTATCCTATAACACAATGGCATGTAGGGGTAGTGTATTACAATGTCAAATATGTGTATCCTATAACACAATGGCATGCAGGGGTAGTGTATTACAATGTAAAATATGGACACATCCTATAACACAATGGCATGCAGGGGTAGTGTATTACAATGTCAAATATGTGTATCCTATAACACAATGGCATGTAGGGGTAGTGTATTACAATGTCAAATATGTGTATCCTATAACACAATGGCATGCAGGGGTAGTGTATTACAATGTCAAATATGTGTATCCTATAACACAATGGCATGCAGGGGTAGTGTATTACAATGTAAAATATGGACACATCCTATAACACAATGGCATGCAGGGGTAGTGTATTACAATGTCAAATATGTGTATCCTATAACACAATGGCATGTAGGGGTAGTGTATTACAATGTAAAATATGTACACATCCTATAACACAATGGCATGTAGGGGTAGTGTATTACAATGTAAAATATGTGTATCCTATAACACAATGGCATGTAGGGGTAGTGCATTACAATGTAAAATATGTGTATCCTATAACACAATGGCATGCAGGGGTAGTGTATTACAATGTCAAATATGTGTATCCTATAACACAATGGCATGCAGGGGTAGTGTATTACAATGTAAAATATGGACACATCCTATAACACAATGGCATGCAGGGGTAGTGTATTACAATGTCAAATATGTGTATCCTATAACACAATGGCATGTAGGGGTAGTGTATTACAATGTAAAATATGTGTATCCTATAACACAATGGCATGCAGGGGTAGTGTATTACAATGTAAAATATGGACACATCCTATAACACAATGGCATGCAGGGGTAGTGTATTACAATGTCAAATATGTGTATCCTATAACACAATGGCATGCAGGGGTAGTGTATTACAATGTCAAATATGTGTATCCTATAACACAATGGCATGTAGGGGTAGTGTATTACAATGTAAAATATGTACACATCCTATAACCCAATGGCATGTCGGGGTAGTGTATTACAATGTCAAATATGTGTATCCTATAACACAATGGCATGCAGGGGTAGTGTATTACAATGTCAAATATGTGTATCCTATAACACAATGGCATGTCGGGGTAGTGTATTACAATGTCAAATATGTGTATCCTATAACACAATGGCATGTAGGGGTAGTGTATTACAATGTAAAATATGTGTATCCTATAACACAATGGCATGCAGGGGTAGTGTATTACAATGTCAAATATGTACACATCCTATAACACAATGGCATGCAGGGGTAGTGTATTACAATGTAAAATATGTATATCCTATAACACAATGGCATGTCGGCATTGCAGTGCTAGCTGTGCCACTAGAGATCCTGGTTCGAATCCTGGCTCTGTCGTAGCTGGCTGCGACCGGGGCAGCACACAATTAGCCAGCGTCGTCCAGGGTAGTGGAGGGAATGGCCTGCAGGGATGTAGCTCAGTTGGTAGAGCATGGCGTTAGCAACGCCAGGGTTGTGGGTTCGTTTCCCACGGGGATTATGAAAAAATAAAAAATAATAATGTATGCACTCACTAACTGTAAGTCGCTCTGGATAAGAGCGTCTGCTAAATGACTAAAATGTAAAATTGGGGTAGTGTATTACAATGTAAAATATCTACATCCTATAACACAATGTAGGGGTAGTGTATTACAATGTCAAATATGTGTATCCTATAACACCACGTGTGTATATTTACAATTTAATAAATACTAGCACATCAAATGACGTTATTATTGCACACTAGCCTCCTCCCCTATCGACACAGTAAATAATATTGCCTACGTGCTTTCGACAATCCGTTATCAACAAAAATGTGCCTTATCAACACAATATTTCCTAACGACTTAAATATAGCCCACCTACTCCTCAATCGGATCAAGGACATCTTGGGAATTATTTTAATCGTCTCCAAGGAAACTATCTGGGGCAGACACTCTCGAAAATCGCTTCTGCTGCTTGTAAAAAAACAAAACAAATGAAAAAGCCGCCGACCTCTCAAATACGGGCAGTTCACTCTATGAACGGTCACTGCTATCCGGGTTCCTTGGGACGTCCTTACCCTGAACCCTCCTAAACTAACACTAAACTGAACCATTTTACATTTATACTTGATAGAGGTAGGGACATCCCAAGGATCCCAAATAGTACATACCCTCTGGGAAAGCCTTCGAACTCCTCTATTCGACTGAAAGCCACGGACACAACTCTTATTGGTTGTCTGATGTAGGCTTCTGGGAACTGGAAACAACACAGTCTGTGATTGGCTAACAACATTTAGATCAAATATACAGCAAGATAAGATACTGTAACGACCCGGTATTGTGTTCTGTGTTCGTGGGTGTGTTATTGTTCTCATGGGTGCTAGCAGGGGTTAAATATGCCAGGACAGATGGAAAGGTTGGGGGGGTATGATGGGTAATCCCACGGAGTTTGGAAATGCATAAATAGGGGCTACTGTCTCATCTCTCTATCACTTGCTATTCGGAGTTTGGAAATGCATAAATAGGGGCTACTGTCTCATCTCTCTATCACTTGCTATTCGGGATCGTGATCTGCTCCTATGAGTCTCCCACTAAACTTTACATTGTGTATTTGTGTACGTTCGGAATTTAGCGGCGTGGCCTGTGGCCTGAACAATAGCCCAGTTTATGATCAAACCTGTGTTTTCCAGCCCTCTAACCAATTGTACTATTATGTGTGTTTTTTCGCGTTATTTGTAATTTATTTTGTACATAATGTTTCTGCCACAGTCTCTTATGACCAAAAAGAGCTTCTGGATATCAGGACAGCGATTACTCACCTTCTATCGGACAAAGATTTTTTCTTCAACGAGTCGGACGCGAATGGTATTCTACAGACACCCAACAAGGCCCAAATCCCTGTCATTCGCAGGAGAAAGAGACGGAGACATCGTGGACGTAGGTCGAGGTGCCTTGTAAGGATCCGACGGCAAGCGAGTAATCTTCCTCTTCCATCAATCCTATTAGCCAACGTACAATCATTGAAAAACAAAATGGATGACCTAAGATCAAGGATATCCTACCAACGGGACATTAAAAACTGTAATATCTTATGTTTCACTGAGTCGTGGCTGAACGACGACATGGATAACATACAGCTGGCGGGATATACGCTACATCAGCAGGATAGAACGGCTGACTCCAGTAAGGCGGTCTGTGTATATTTGTAAACAACAGCTGGTGCATCAAATCTAATACTAAGGAAGTCTCTAGGTTTTGCTCGCTTGAGGTAGAGTATCTCATGATAAGCTGTAAACTACACTATTAAACAAGAGAGTTTTCTTCTAATTTATATTTTTCGTAGCTGTCTATTTACCACCACAAACCGATGCTGGCAGTAAGATTGCACTCAATGAGCTGTATAAGGCCATAAGCAAACAGGAAAACGCTCATTCAGAGGCAGCGCTCCTAGTGGCCGGGGACATTAATGCAGGGAAACTTAAATCCTTCTACCTAATTTCTACCACGCGGAATGCCCACCCGGCCCCTCCCCTGTTGTGTTTGGTTGGCGCGGTCGCAGTCCGCGCCTTTGGGGGGGGCACTGTCACGCCCTGGCTCTGGGGACTCTTATATGTTGAGCCAGGGTGTGGATTTTCTATGTGTGATTTTCTATGTTGTGTTCTAGTTCGTGTTTTCTATGTTGGCCAGGGTGGTTCCCAATCAGAGGCAGCTGATTCTCGTTGTCTCTGATTGGGAACCATACTTAGGCAGCCTGTTGGCACTTTTGTTTTGTGGGATCTTGTTCTGTATAGGTTTGTGTTGGTGAACCTTTAGACTTCACGTATCGTTTTGTTATTGTGTAAAGTACTCATTAAAAGTATGTACGCTTCCCACGCTGCACCTTGGTCCGCTGCTTACAACGAGCGTGACACTCCCTTGCCCTCCATTTGGCAAATCTGACCATAATTCTATCCTCCTGATTCCTGCTTATAAGCAAAAACTAAAGCAGGAAGCACCAGTGACTCTGTTAATAAGGAAGTTGTCAGATGCCGCAGATTTTAAGCTACAGGACTGTTTTGCTAGCACAGACTGGAATATGTTCCGTTTTTCTTTCGATAGCATTGAGGAGTACACTTGCTTCATCAATAAGTGCATCGATGACGTCATCCCCACAGTAACCGTACGTACATACCCCAACCAGAAGCCATGGATTACAGATTACTGAGCTAAAGGGTAGAGCTGTCGCTTTCAAGGAGCGGGACTCTAACCCCGACGCTTATAAGAAATCCCACTATGCCCTCCGACGAACCATCAAACAGGCAAAGAGTCAATACAGGACTAAGATTGAATCATACTACACTGGCTCTGACGCTCGTCGGATGTGGCAGGGCTTGAAAACTATTACAGACTACAAAGGGAAGCACACTCGCGAGCTGCCAAGTGACACGAGCCTACCAGACGAGTTAAATACTATGCTCGCTTCGAGGCAAGCAACACTGAAGCATGTATGAGAGCATCAGCTGTTCCGGATGACTATGTGATCACACTCTCCGTAGCCGATGAGAGTAAGACTTTTAAGCAGGTCAACACTCACAAGGCTGCAAGACCAGATGGATTAAAAGGACGTGTACTCCGAGCATGACTGAGTCAACACCATAGTGCCCTCAGAGCTCATCACTAAGCTAAGGACCCTGGGACTAAACTCCTCCCTCTGCAACTGGATCCTGGACTTCCTGATGGGCCGCCCCCAGGTGGTAAGGGTAGGCAACAACACATCTGCCACACTGATCCTCAACACGGGGGCCCATCAGGGGTGCATGCTCAGTCCCCTCCTGTACTCCCTGTTCACCCATGACTGCATGGCCAGGCACGACTCCAACACCATCATTAAGTTGCAGACGTGTTAGACCTGATCACAGACAACGATGAGACAGCCTATAGGCAGGAGGTCAGAGACCTGGCCATGTGGTGCCAGGATAACAACTTCTCCCTCAACATGACCAAGACAAAGGAGATGATTATGGACTACAGGAAAAAAAAGAGGACTGAGCACGCCCCCATTCTCATCGACGGGGCTGTAGTGGAGCAGGTTGAGAGCTTCAAGTTCCTTGGTGTCCACATCACCAACAAACTATCATGGTCCAAACACACCAAGTCAGTCGTGAAGAGGGCACGGCAAAGCCTATTCCCCCTCAGGAGATTGAAAAGATTTGGCATGGGTCCTCAGATCCTCAAAATGTTCTACAGCTGCACCATCGAGAGTATCCTGACTGGTTGCATCACCGCCTGGTATGGCAACTGCTCAGCCTCCGACTGCAAGGCACTACAGAGGGAAGTGCGTACGGCCCAGTACATCACTGGGGCCAAGCTTCCTGCCATCCAGGACCTCTATACAAGGCGGTGTCAGAGGAAGAAAAATTATCAAAGACTCCAGCCACCCTAGTAATAGACTGTTCTCTCTGCTACCGCACGGCAAGCGGTACCGGAGCGCCAAGTCTAGGTCCAAAAGGCTTCTTAACAGCTTCTACCCCCAAGCCATAAGACTCCTGAACAGCTAATCAAATGGCTACCCGGACCATTCGCAATGTCCCCCCCACCCCACCCCACCCAACCCCACCCCCACCCCCTCTTTTACGCTGCTGCTACTCATTACCTCAATTACCTTGACTAACCGGTGCCCCCGCACATTTACTCTGTACCGGTACCCCCCTGTATATAGCCTCCCTACTGTTATTTTATTTGACTGCTGCTCTTTAATTATTTGTTATTTTTTACTTATCATTTTTTTACTTAACGTTTTTTTCTTAAAACTGCAATGTTGGTTAAGGGCTTGTAAGTAAGCATTTCACTGTAAGGTCTACACCTGTTGTTTGGGAAACCCTGGCGTAGGCTATATATAGGCTAACCCTGGCGTAGGCTATATATAGGCTAACCCTGGCGTAGGCTATATATAGGCTAACCCTGGCGTAGGCTATATATAGGCTAAACCTGGCGTAGGCTATATATAGGCTAACCCTGGCGTAGGCTATATATAGGTTAACCCTGGCGTAGGCTATATATAGGCTAACCCTGGCGTAGGCTATATATAGGCTAACCCTGGCGTAGGCTATATATAGGCTAACCCTGGCGTAGGCTATATAGAGGCTAACCCTGGCGTAGGCTATATATAGGCTAACCCTGGCATAGGCTATATAGAGGCTAACCCTGGCGTAGGCTATATAGAGGCTAACCCTGGCGTAGGCTATATAGAGGCTAACCCTGGCGTAGGCTATATATAGGCTAACCCTGGCGTAGGCTATATATAGGCTAACCCTGGCGTAGGCTATATATAGGCTAACCCTGGCGTGGGCTATATAGAGGCTAACCCTGGCGTAGGCTATATATAGGCTAACACTGGCGTAGGCTATATATAGGCTAACCCTGGCGTAGGCTATATATAGGCTAACCCTGGCGTAGGCTATATAGAGGCTAACCCTGGCGTAGGCTATATATAGGCTAACCCTGGCGTAGGCTATATATAGGCTAACCCTGGCGTGGGCTATATATAGGCTAACCCTGGCGTAGGCTATATATAGGCTAACCCTGGCGTAGGCTATATAGAGGCTAACCCTGGCGTAGGCTATATAGAGGCTAACCCTGGCGTAGGCTATATAGAGGCTAACCCTGGCGTAGGCTATATATAGGCTAACCCTGGCGTAGGCTATATAGAGGCTAACCCTGGCGTAGGCTATATATAGGCTAACCCTGGCGTAGGCTATATAGAGGCTAACCCTGGCGTAGGCTATATATAGGCTAACCCTGGCGTAGGCTATATATAGGCTAACCCTGGCGTAGGCTATATATAGGCTAACCCTGGCGTAGGCTATATATAGGCTAACCCTGGCGTAGGCTATATATAGGCTAAACCTGGCGTAGGCTATATATAGGCTAACCCTGGTGTAGGCTATATATAGGCTAACCCTGGCGTAGGCTACATATAGGCTAACCCTAGCGTAGGCTATATATAGGCTAACCCTGGCGTAGGCTATATATAGGCTAACCCTGGCGTAGGCTATATAGAGGCTAACCCTGGCGTAGGCTATATATAGGCTAACCCTGGCGTAGGCTATATAGAGGCTAACCCTGGCGTAGGCTATATAGAGGCTAACCCTGCCGTAGGCTATATATAGGCTAACCCTGGCGTAGGCTATATAGAGGCTAACCCTGGCGTAGGCTATATATAGGCTAACCCTGGCGTAGGCTATATATAGGCTAACCCTGGCGTAGGCTATATAGAGGCTAACCCTGGCGTAGGCTATATAGAGGCTACATTCTTTAGAGATAAGACGACCTAAAGTGAACATGATATTCGGAAACCGATCAAACTACTATATGGCCCAGCCAACCAAATATAATAGACCGCATTATAAACTTCTGATCCAAATGTTGACAAGTTGGAGGGCTTTCAATTTTCGGTCCATGTCTAGTCCACCCAAAATGTATCAGGAAATCTTAATTTGACATGTTATTATGATCGATTGTTAGAAAAGCCTTATATAGGCTACTTCCATCTATAAAAATATTGGGGTGCGTTCAGCAAGATGCAACGGTTTGGAATTTTCAGATAGAGACGCAATGTAGAACAAACATGCCTCTCTATGACATGAAGAAAAAATAAGTAATCACGTCGGCTCTATTCATGGCATTTCTATCGGTAAAGTTCGACATTTGGATACTGAACGTGGCATTGTTGTAGTAATCATTGTTGAAGTAATCATTGTTGTAGTAATCCTTGTTGTAGTAATCATTGTTGCAGTAATCATTGTTGCAGTAATCATTGTTGCAGTAATCATTGTTGCAGTAACAGTAATCATTGATGCAGTAATCATTGTTGCAGTAACAGTAATCATTGTTGTAGTAATCATTGTTGCAGTAATCATTGTTGCAGTAATCATTGTTGCAGTAACAGTAATCATTGTTGCAGTAATCCTTGTTGCAGTAACAGTAATCATTGTTTCAGTAATAATTGTTGCAGTAACAGTAATCATTGTTTCAGTAACAGTAATCATTGTTGCAGTAATCCTTGTTGCAGTAACAGTAATCATTGTTTCAGTAATCATTGTTGCAGTAACAGTAATCATTGTTGCAGTAATCATTGTTGCAGTAATCCTTGTTGCAGTAATCATTGTTGTAGTAATCATTATTGTAGTAACTTAGCAGGTGTGCTAAAACGGTACCTGCAGGGTGTATTCATTAGAGAACACTGTAGCAAACCGTTGGACAAGTTCAGCTGGACAAATGTAGCTTAGTGCCTCCCTGTTTGGGTCAGTTTGTTTCTGTTTGGTTCCTGGTGAATACACCCCAGGGCAACGTTCAGAGAGGTGTTCTATCTATATAGCGTAGGCCTATTTCTATCTGGACGTTCCCAAAAGTTGGGTCCCGCTCAGCGAACGTGCCCCATTTAGATAAAATATGAATTATAATCCGTTTTAGCGGCATACTGTAACTGTCATGCATGGTTTATAGTCCTATATAGGCTACACTATGAAGCGACATGGTTATTATTACACTATTACTACAGTTATTCAGTGACACTAAGGCAATATAATATGTAATATCGATTGATCAACATACCTGAGATTGGGGAAAGACGAGAGCCCATGCTGGACTAAGATCCCACAGGAGAGTTGTAGTAAACTAAACCAGGTTGTCACCGGCGGATGGAGAAGCGATGCTAAAGCGAGGAGTCACATTCCGTGTTGGCAGTTGAGCAGACCGGCTACATCATCGTTTCAGGAGATCACACGAAGCAACTCGGTCAAAAAATATGGACGTCGGCTCAACTGTCAAAACTCTTGTGCTTATTTTGGCAGGTTAGCTGTCGTTGATAGTAATCCTGTATTGTAGGCTGGTGTCTGTCCAGTTCCTTTATACCCCAGTGGTTCTCTCCAGTTGCTGGAAGGTTGAACGCCAACTCTGGCAGTTCGCAGAGGGTTTCTAGGCTTGCTCACCGTCTAGCGAGGAAAAGGTGAGGATCGCAACATAATATCTGTTTTATTTATGAACATACTAAACAAGTGTCATGAGACTCGAAACACAATTTCAAGTATCGAATAGGTTGAATGTGTCATTTAACTTGCTTTTATCGGTAAAGATAACAAAGTTAGAACTTCGAAGTTGCCGTTTCCCAAGAAACGGAACGTTCCAAAAGGAGATTCCGTCGACGTCATTGACCTAATATGGTGCGTCCTGGTAAATGGGCGGGGCCCGGCTATCCCGAGATGGGCGTGTCAGAGGGAGATGCATGTCTTCAGTAAACAGCTTGGGATGGGGTCGCTTTCATACCAGCAATAACTTGAAACTGATTATTTAGGATTTACTAGTAATGATTTCATCCTTTAGAGAAAACACAGTGACAAACCCCAATCAGGTGCCTCAGGGTAGGTTTATTAAAAACACATAAAATATTCATTAATTATTTACGCAGTCAAAAACAGTAAACATTTGGGAGGTTTTTCTGTTTTGATATCAGAAAAGAAAGCCGTAAAACGTGTTTGTTTTATTAGGATAGGGACATGTACCAACACCTTGACACATTAAACAATGGTCAGATGCACTTGAGTGTTTCTAGCCTAAGCTAATTTCCAACACCTGTCCCTAGATGGTTGTTATGGAAACAAAAGGAAAGAAAGAAATACATCAACTGATAATGACGTTATCACTACATTATCAGTACATTATCACTACGTTATCAGTACATTATCACATTGATATGCACAAAGCAAATGTCATACGCTACAATTACATCAAATGGAATACATATTTACCCCAAATATTTACAACAAATGGAGGTACAAGGGTCTTAAAGACATGCTCTGGTACTTTGGTTACTAAGAAAGTATTTTATAAACCTCCCGCTTTGGGCTGGATGTTTCAATGTGTATGTGACCCCTCTTTCTTCAGGAAGCTTTGTAGCCCTACAGGACACAGTGTGTATTACCATCAGTCAGGAAGCCCATGAACGATACAGGGGGAGATATACCATAAGACTGGATGTGTATCATGGATAGAATCATGTGGTGCCTCCACCTAATAAGCATTAGCAGATGAAAGGTTATAACTACCGTGACTAAACGGTCATGTGGAATTTCACTGCCATCATGACCCGTGACTGTCTGTGTGGCTGTAGTATGGTCACCATAACAACCCTAGTTATAACTAGCTTATTATATCAAATCAAATTGTATTGGTCACATACACATATTTAGCAGATGTTATTGCGGGTGTAGTGGAATCTATTAAAACTAAAGATAACGGTCAACAATAGATTAGAAAGTAAAAGTTAAAAATGTAAGGGCATAGCAATTATCACAAAGGACACAATGAACCACAGAGGACCACAGAATAAAACTGGACCTATAAAACCCTGAGATGAACTGTAAACAGGAATAACACAACCTCAAAATGAGTCAATTATTCCAATAAGACATTTACAAAACCAACAGTATTGTACCAGCATATATCAGATCTGGATCAAACCCTGTAACCAGGGGAAACCAGGGAAACATACTGTAGCTACTTTCACAACCTAGAACCCTGAAGCTAGTTCTAAACTGGTACCAGTATATAGAACCCTGAAGCTAGTTCTAAACTGGTTCCAGTATATAGAACCCTGAAGCTAGTTCTACACTGGTTCCAGTATATAAAACCCTGAAGCTAGTTCTAAACTGGTTCCAGTATATAGAACCCTGAAGCTAGTTCTAAACTGGTTCCAGTATATAGAACCCTGAAGCTAGTTCTAAACTGGTACCAGTATATAGAACCCTGAAGCTAGTTCTAAACTGGTATCAGTATATAGAACCCTGAAGCTAGTTCTAAACTGGTACCAGTATATAGAACCCTGAAGCTAGTTCTAAACTGGTTCCAGTATATAGAACCCTGAAGCTAGTTCTAAACTGGTACCAGTATATAGAACCCTGAAGCTAGTTCTAAACTGGTACCAGTATATAGAACCCTGAAGCTAGTTCTAAACTGGTTCCAGTATATAGAACCCTGAAGCTAGTTCTAAACTGGTTCCAGTATATAGAACCCTGAAGCTAGTTCTAAACTGGTACCAGTATATAGAACCCTGAAGCTAGTTCTAAACTGGTACCAGTATATAGAACCCTGAAGCTAGTTCTAAACTGGTTCCAGTATATAGAACCCTGAAGCTAGTTCTAAACTGGTACCAGTATATAGAACCCTGAAGCTAGTTCTAAACTGGTACCAGTATATAGACCCTGAAGCTAGTTCTAAACTGGTACCAGTATATAGAACCCTGAAGCTAGTTCTAAACTGGTTCCAGTATATAGAACCCTGAAGCTAGTTCTAAACTGGTACCAGTATATAGAACCCTGAAGCTAGTTCTAAACTGGTACCAGTATATAGAACCCTGAAGCTAGTTCTAAACTGGTACCAGTATATAGAACCCTGAAGCTAGTTCTAAACTGGTTCCAGTATATAGAACCCTGAAGCTAGTTCTAAACTGGTATCAGTATATAGAACCCTGAAGCTAGTTCTAAACTGGTACCAGTATATAGAACCCTGAAGCTAGTTCTAAACTGGTATCAGTATATAGAACCCTGAAGCTAGTTCTACACTGGCTCCAGTATATAAAACCCTGAAGCTAGTTCTACACTGGTACCAGTATATAAAACCCTGAAGCTAGTTCTAAACTGGTACCAGTATATAGAACCCTGAAGCTAGTTCTAAACTGGTTCCAGTATATAGAACCCTGAAGCTAGTTCTAAACTGGTACCAGTATATAGAACCCTGAAGCTAGTTCTAAACTGGTACCAGTATATAGAACCCTGAAGCTAGTTCTAAACTGGTACCAGTATATAGAACCCTGAAGCTAGTTCTAAACTGGTACCAGTATATAGAACCCTGAAGCTAGTTCTACACTGGTACCAGTATATAGAACCCTGAAGCTAGTTCTAAACTGGTACCAGTATATAGAACCCTGAAGCTAGTTCTAAACTGGTACCAGTATATAGAACCCTGAAGCTAGTTCTAAACTGGTACCAGTATATAGAACCCTGAAGCTAGTTCTAAACTGGTACCAGTATATATAACCCTGAAGCTAGTTCTAAACTGGTACCAGTATATATAACCCTGAAGCTAGTTCTAAACTGGCACCAGTATATAGAATCCTGAAGCTAGTTCTAAACTGGTACCAGTATATAGAATCCTGAAGCTAGTTCTAAACTGGTACCAGTATATAGAACCCTGAAGCTAGTTCTACACTGGTACCAGTATATAGAACCCTGAAGCTAGTTCTAAACTGGTACCAGTATATAGAACCCTGAAGCTAGTTCTAAACTGGTACCAGTATATAGAACCCTGAAGCTAGTTCTAAACTGGTACCAGTATATAGAACCCTGAAGCTAGTTCTAAACTGGTACCAGTATATATAACCCTGAAGCTAGTTCTAAACTGGTACCAGTATATAGAATCCTGAAGCTAGTTCTAAACTGGCACCAGTATATAGAATCCTGAAGCTAGTTCTAAACTGGTACCAGTATATAGAACCCTGAAGCTAGTTCTAAACTGGTACCAGTATATAGAACCCTGAAGCTAGTTCTAAACTGGTACCAGTATATAGAATCCTGAAGCTAGTTCTAAACTGGTACCAATATATAGAACCCTGAAGCTAGTTCTAAACTGGTACCAGTATATAGAACCCTGAAGCTAGTTCTAAACTGGTACCAATATATAGAACCCTGAAGCTAGTTCTACACTGGTACCAGTATATAGAACCCTGAAGCTAGTTCTAAACTGGTACCAATATATAGAATCCTGAAGCTAGTTCAAAACTGGTACCAGTGCATTCGAAAAGTATTCAGACCACTTCACTTTTTCCACATTTTCTTACGTTACAGCCTTAAATGGATAAAATAACACATTTTCATTATCAATCTATACACAATACCCCATAATGACAAAGCAAAATAGGTTTTTAGAAATTTTTGCAAATGTATTAAAACCAGAAATACCTTATTTACGTAAGTATTTAGACCCTTTGCTATGAGACTCAACATTGAAGGTGCTTCAACAAAGTAAAGGTAGTTCAATACATAAAAAAACAGTTATAATACACATGTTCCTGTATTTTTAAGGATCTTAATGACAGTACAGACGTATCAACTGTTAGTGGTAAATAAAACTACATATTCCTATCCTACAGTTATAATACACATGTTCCTGTGTTTTTAAGGACCTGAGTGACAACACATGTAAGACGTCTGTCCACCAGATGATACATTCCTGTCCCTAAGACTATTTTTATGGACTCAGATCAATCAGTGTGATTTTGAACCAGCCTTTTATATACATTGATCACATTATACTGTCATTATACAACATTATCTTCACCAGATCTCAAACCTCTTGTCTGTCAGGAAGGGTCTTCTGTCCTGGATTCTGTTGTTGAAGAGTCTGTAGAGAAGAACATTACTATTATTAATCATTATTAGAACATTAGACAACAGATCTCCATCCTCCAACAGTTGCTCCCAGCAACAGAGATACCCATATGATCTCTCACACACGCTCTGCTCACCGTCACACACACCCTTACCGTACGGTGTGTATTGAAGTGTTGGTGGAGACCAGTTGGAGTATTTTGTCAGTCAGAGCATCAGTGATGTCATTGTGACTCAGGCTACGAGAGAGAGAGAGAGAGAGAGAACGAGAGACAGAGAGAGAGAGACAGAGAGAGAGAGAGAGAGAGAGAGAGAGAGAGAGACAGAGAGAGAGACAGAGAGACAGAGACAGAGAGAGAGAGAGAGAGAGAGAGAGAGAGAGAGAGAGAGAGAGAGAGACAGAGAGAGAGAGAACACGAGTGATCAGGCATTTGTCATGTAGTCACACACACACACACACACACACACACACACACACACACACACACACACACACACACACACACACACACACACACACACACACACACACACACACACACACACACACACACACACACACACACACACACACACACACAGTGAAAGCCACTCACTCCAGGACTTGTACTTTGTGCAGGTGTGTGATCAGGGCCTGTAGGTGGTGGTCTGTGAGTTGACAGTGGCTGAGGTCCAGTTCTGACAGCCCCTCTGAGTGTTCCAGAACCAGGGCCAAAGATCCACAGGCCTTCTGGTCCAGCCTGGTCTCACTGAGGTCCAGCTCTCCATCCAGGGCTCTGCACAGGGACTCTGCGTGCCTCAGCACCCCCTCTTCAATCCACTCACACACAAGGTCCAGCAGCTGACGTAGCAGAGCTTTGCTGGGGCTGACAGGACAAGAGGCAGAGATAACATTATGACACAGAGTAGGTCTAACTCCTACTGATGAACTAGTTGGTTAAATGTTTGTCTTTGTGTGTCTAACCTCAGCTTGACAATATGCAGGATGGGAAGCAGCTCCCTCAGTGCTCTGTCCTCCACCTCACAGTCTCTTAGGATGATCTGCACCTGGTTCTGGACCAGCTGGGTACTGTGTTGGTTCTGCTTCAGAACAGAGGTGATGGCCCTGCAGTGGTCAGTGGTCAGACACAGAGCCTCCTCCTGGTCCTGAGCTGACAGGTCCACAGAGGAGGAGCAGGAGAAGTCCAGCCTGTAGTGCAGAGACCTGAGCAACCATACTGCTGTTGGTGGTGGTGGTGGTGCCTCCTGCTGGATCTGAGAGGCAGCACAGCACTGGAGGAAACTCAGCAGTAACCTCCTGTCAACACTACAGAGAGAGAGAGACAGAGAGAGAGAGAGAGAGAGAGAGAGAAAGACAGAGAGAGAGAGACAGAGAGAGAGAGAGAGAAAGACACAGAGAGAGAGAGAGAGAGAGAGAGAGAGAGAGAGAGAGAGAGAGAGAGAGAGAGAGAGAGAGAGACAGAGAGGGAGAGCGAGAGCGAGAGAGAGAGAGAGAGAGAGAGAGAGCGAGAGAGAGACAGAGAGAGAGACAGAGAGAGAGAGAGAGAGAGAGAGAGAGAGAGAGAGAGAGAGACAGAGAGAGAGAGAGCGAGGGAGAGCGAGGGAGAGAGAGAGAGCGAGAGAGAGAGAGAGAGAGAGAGAGAGAGAGAGAGAGAGAGAGACCGAGAGAGACAGACAGAGACTTATTTAAACACCATCACACATTAAACCACTGATAAACACACTACAACTCTGTTTGTCATGTCAACTCCCAGGCGTTCCCCTTCAATTCCACCCCTAGGTGAGGTTAAGGTTAAGTGCATTAGATTAAGGTTAGGGTTAGTGGTTAAATCAGTCAGAAAATGGAAAGCCTCATATCAATTCTAGCAGGGTTAAAGAGAGCCAACTAAACCTGAGTTGGGAGACTCTGTCCAGAAGAGGCAGGATGCTCTCTATCTCCCCCGGTGGTATGGAGGTCCACAGCAGGTTGACTTTGACTTGGTGGCAGTGCTGCAGGGTAAAACACAGAGCAGTACAGTCCACTCTGTCCAGCTCTCTGCTGTTCAGGTTGATCCAATGGTCTGAAGACCTCAACAAACTGGACACACAGTCACTGGCTCTGCTGTCATAGATCTGTCTGATGGTGGACTTTACAAAGCTGGAACTGGACCTGAACAAACATGGAGAATGGATTGTTGTGGTTATGTCAAGGTTTCATAAAGGATAACTCACATAGCAACAACTGGCTGGATAGGACATTAATAATTAAAGTCTATAAATATTGAATAAAGATCTCTCACCTCTTGAATAAAACCCTAATGATATTACAGAGGATCACTCAGAACAACATGTCACTGGATATAAATAGTTATGTTCTTCTTTCTAGAAAGTCTGAATAGAGAAAGAAGTTCTCCCACCTCTTGAATATAACCCTTCCCAGAAAGGGGAGAAGATCTGAGATGTTCTTCTCTAGGAGCCTGTTCTTCCTGAGGTCCACAGTGATGTTGTGGGTTGAATGCTGCAGCAGAGAGAGAAGCACTTCCAGGTCCAGCCTGCAGGAGGTCAGGTCTCCACCAACCTTCTCCAGGAACCACTGAGTCAAGTCCTTGTCCTGAGCTTCATACACAACTACAGTCAGCTGCTGCAGAGTGTCTGAGTTCAGTCTAGGAGGTTGGAACATAAAGGCAGTCAGAAATATGAAGAAAAACACATGAATGAAGTTCCTATTTCTACTTCTAAAAAACATCAGCTTCGGACTGACCTGAGAGAGAGAGGTCCCTGGTGACACAGCAGTGTGATGAGAGAGTGACCCTGGATCCAGAAGTCAGTCAGGTCCAGACACTGAACCCTCCAGAGTCTCAGCAGGGATGCCACACTACTCAGAGCCCTGGATAACACTCTCTCTGGTGGCTGGTTGCTCTTTAGGACCAGGGAGAGCTCTGGGACAGTCAGTGGAGTAGCACCTCTCCCTGTCCTCCTAACCAGTCTGGACAGTTTCACTGCCATGCCCACATTCAGCCTGGAATGAAAATACAAAACTCAAGTCACTTTAAACAGAGAAACCTTGTCAGATAAAATGCTCAATAGGAAGATAAACTATTCAATAGACCTGTAAAAGCTGTCTTACTGAACATACCTGAGCTTGTGTAGCTTTGACTCATGTCTCACAATAAGTAAGGCTCCTTGGAGAGAGATCTTGCTGGGGGTAAGAGTGAGGTCCACTCTGGAGGCACAGAGACCCAGGACTCTCCCCACAGACCTGCAGGTTTTCCTGGGTAACTCTCCTCCCAGTGACAGGGTGGAGCCCAAGGCCTGGAGGAGAGAGGCCAACTGCTGGTCCTCCTCTCTGGACCTCACAGGGACGGATTCACACACCCTCTGGAAGAACCTGTCATCATCACAGCTGAAACAGCAAAACATGGGGGGGACATGAAATCAGACATTTAGGAGACAGTCCAAAAGTATTGGGACAGTGACACATTTTGTGTTGTTTTAGCTCTGTACTCCAGCACTTTGACATGATACAATGACTATGAGGTTAAAGTTACAGCAATGTTTGTACATACAGTGCCTTGCATTAGTATTCAATCCCCTTACATACTTTTTATTGTGTTACAACCTGGAATTAAAATGGATTCAATTAGAATGTTTTTGTCAAGAAATTACTCAAAATACTCTGTAATGTCAAAGTGGAAGAACAACATTTGTTAAAGATTAATGAAATATAAAACACTAATATACCTTGATTAGATTAGGTATTCTGAGTATAAACCTTCAGGTTTCATGTTACAAAACATCTCTAAGAAAAAATTCACAAGATTTCTAAAGGACAAATTTCTAGCATCACAAACTTTAAGAAAAATTCACAATATCTGTGTGACATTTAGTAATGCAACATTTGTTATGTCAAGAAATCTGAGTATAGATGTTACCAGATTCACCAACACAAAGTTATGATATGCATTTCTGATGGTCACATTATGGTGGGTAAAATACAATGACTATCTTTCTAAACTCATCATTCACTTAAATTGTTCCTTAAAATCCTGACTACAAAGATTGCATATTTTCCAAACGGTATGTGTCTGTTTAGTTTATTAAGTTACTGCAGAAAGCTAAACGCATCCTCTCTAAAGGGAAAAACAGGGACAGACAACTACAATCTCTGAACTGTACGGATCCAACTCACCTCAGCTGTGAGATGTAGGGCAGACACTGAAGGAAACTCCTCACTTCACTCTCTTCATCTGACCAGCCCTTCAGCTCTACTGGTGTCTTCTCTGGTTGGAGTTTCAGCACTTCTAGGAGGAGGGAGGCCTTTCTCTTTGAGAGGTCTATGGACCAGACTGCAGGAGCTGACTGGTAAACTGGCTGTAATGCTGGAAGGACACTCCTGCCTGTTTGAGTCTCATAGTCCTTCACATGTGAGTACAGATCCAGCAGGAGAACACATTTCTGACTGTGAAATACTTTAGACAGCGGCAACAGTTTCTCTACAGTTGTTTGTATGGTTCCTCTCTCATGGAGAGCTGCTTGAAGACACAGATTCAGTAGGAATATCTTCTCTCTCTTTGTCCTCTCTTCAGGGGATCTTCTCTGATCCTGTGGTGGAGGAAAACTGCAAGAACAGTTAAACAACAAATATATGAATATGTGAGAGATATTTTAATTTCTGATGGTCACATTATGGCGGTTAAAATACAATGACTATCTTTCTAAACTCATCATCCACTTAAATTGTTCCTTAAAATCCTGACCACGAAGTAAGATTGCATCTTTTTAAACGGTATGTGTCTGTTTAGTTTATTAAGTTACTGCAGAAAGCTAAACGCATCCTCTCTAAAGGGAAATACAGGGACAGACAACTACAATCTCTGAACTGGGGGGCCAGTATAAAAAAAATATATATATATATATATGTAAGTCGCTCTGGATAAGAGCGTCTGCTAAATGACTAAAATGTAAATGTAAATGTAACTGTACTGATCCAACTCACCTCAGCTGTGAGATGTAGGGCAGACACTGAAGGAAACTCCTCACTTCACTCTCTTCATTTGACCAGCCCTTCAGCTCTACTGGTTTCTTCTCTGGTTGGAGTTTCAGCACTTCTAGGAGGAGGGAGGCCTTTCTCTTTGAGAGGTCTATGGACAAGACTGCAGGAGCTGACTGGTAAACTGGCTGTAATGCTGGAAGGACACTCCTGCCTGTTTGAGTCTCATAGTCCTTCACATGTGAGTACAGATCCAGCAGGAAATCACTCTCTCTGAATGGATCATCACCATCATCATCATCATCATCATATGTGTATCTGCACATGGAGGATAATGTCTTTAAGATATTTTCTCCTGTCTCTGTATCATACTCAGCTGCAGCAACACTGAGTTTAGACAGAACTGACCAGGCCTCTTTATCATAACCAACAAACAACCTGAATGAGAAGACAGATAAACATTGTTACTACATGTTATCCTAGATTCTCTGGTTAAGTCATGCAGAGGAATCACCCACAGACAAATAATAATGTTTACATGGCAGAATGGCAAAAAAAAGACTAATGGAGTGATTTGGATAAACAGATGTCTTATTAACAAGATAAATAGCTGGTACAATATGACACATCTCTGAAAAAAAACTCACCTCAGCTTTGAGATGTAGGGCAGACACTGAAGGAAACTCCTCACTTCACTCTCTTCATCTGACCAGCCCTTCAGCTTTACTGGTTTCTTCTCTGGGTGGAGTTTCAGCACTTCTAGGAGGAGGGAGGCCTTTCTCTTTGAGAGCTCTATGGACCAGACTGCAGGAGCTGACTGGTAAACTGGCTGTAATGCTGGAAGGACACTCCTGCCTGTTTGAGTCTCATAGTCCTTCACATGTGAGTACAGATCCAGCAGGAAATCACTCTGTTCAGAATTGTCTCCACTGAGAAAAGGAAAGGTGCTCTAAGTCCACATTGATGATACCAGCTTCAGTGTCTTCTCTCCTGTCTGCTCCTCCCACTCTGGTGCTTGAGACAGGAGATCCACCAGGAACATGATCTGCTTTGAGGGATCAGACCTCCATGGATAGAAACTGCAACAAGGACAGTAACAGCTGATTCAGACATGGATGAACACATGAAACCAGTCATAGCTAAAGATATATGAAGTAGTTACACATTTTGATAGATTAATTATTAATGACTAATTATTACACCCTGAAACTGTGTGAAATGTGTTAGAATGTGTGAGTGTAGGACCAGTAAAGAATATGACATTGTGTTACTATTTAGCAATGTGTCACGCGTGCTGTAGGTGGGTGTAGTGGTGGAATCAAACGCAGAACACCGAAGGATAGTCCAAACAACTTTAGTAAATCTCCAAACAGGAAAAATGACAACACTTGCCCGAAGGCAAAAATACGCACAAAGGCGAAATAGCAAAAAGCGCACTAACAGGTGCGTAACGCTCCAACGCAGTGGAGGGAAGCTCAACCGAGCGAAAGGGCGAAAATAAGCCCAACACACGACAGACCAAAAACAATAACACACAACACCTGACAAACACAACGAGAAACTTATAGGACACTAATTAGGCTAAACGAGAACAGGTGTGAAAACAAACAGACAAAAGCAAACGAACATGAAACATACAACGGTGGCAGCTAGTATTCCGGAGACAACGAACGCCGAAGCCTGCCCGAACAAGGGAGAGAGGCAGCCTCGGCCGAAACCGTGACAGTACCCCCCCCTTGACGCGCGGCTCCAGACGTGCGCCGACTCCGGCCTCGGGGACGACCCGGAGGACGCGGAGCAGGGTGCGTCGGGTGCCCACGATGGAATTCCGTCAGGAGAGACGGGTCCAGAATGTCTCTCCTCGGCACCCAGCACCGCTCCTCCGGACCGTACCCCTCCCACTCCACTAGATACTGGAGACCCCCCATCCGACGTCTCGAATCCAAGATGGACCTCACGGAGTACGCCGGTGCCCCCTCGATGTCCAATGGGGGCGGAGGAGTCTCCCTGATCTCACTTTCTTGGAGTGGGCCAGCTACCACCGGCCTGAGAAGGGACACATGGAACGAGGGGTTAATACTTTTATATTCAACAGGTAGTTGTAATTTATAACACACCTCGTTCAACCTTCCCAGGACTTTAAATGGCCCTACAAACCGCCGACCCAGTTTCCGACAGGGCAGGCGGAGGGGCAGGTTTCTGGTAGAGAGCCAGACTCGATCACCAGGTGCGTACACCGGTCCCTCACTGCGGTGGAGATCGGCGCTCGCCTTATGACGTCGGAGGGCCCGCTGCAGGTGGACGTGTGCAGCGTTCCATGTCTCCTCCGAGCGCCGCGCCCACTCATCCACCGCAGGAGCCTCGATCTGGCTCTGCTGCCAAGGTGCCAGAACCGGCTGGTACCCTAACACACATTGGAAAGGGGTTAGGTTAGTGGAGGAATGGCGTAGGGAATTCTGGGCCATTTCGGCCCAGGGAACGTACCTTGCCCACTCCTCCGGCCGGTCCTGGCAGTATGTTCTAAGAAACCTACCCACATCCTGGTTCACACGTTCCACCTGCCCATTACTCTCCGGGTGGTAACCCGAGGTGAGGCTCACCGTGACCCCCAACCGCTCCATAAAAGCTTTCCAGACTCTGGAGGTAAATTGGGGACCTCGATCAGACACAATATCCTCGGGTACCCCGTAGTGCCGGAACACATGGTTGAATAGGGCTTCGGCAGTTTGCAGGGCGGTAGGAAGGCCCGGCATGGGGAGCAAACGACAGGCCTTAGAAAACCGGTCCACAACGACCAGTATAGTGGTATTCCCCTGTGAAGGAGGAAGGTCAGTAAGGAAATCCACCGAGAGGTGGGACCATGGTCGCTGTGGAACGGGCAGGGGTAGTAACTTACCCCTAGGCAGATGTCTAGGCGCCTTACACTGGGCGCACACCGAGCAGGAGGAAACATAAACCCTCACATCCCTTGCCAACGTGCGCCACCAGTACTTGGCACTAAGACAGTGCACTGTCCGGCCGATACCCGGGTGTCCAGAGGAGGGTGACGTGTGAGCCCAATAGATCAATCGATCCCGAACCTCGAGCGGAACATACCTCCGACCCTCCGGGCATTGTGGTGGACTAGGGTCGGTGCGTAACGCCCGCTCGAGCTCAGCATCGACCTCCCACACTACCGGTGCCACCAGACACGACTCCGGCAGTATGGGAGTGGGCTCCACGGACCTCTCCTCCGTGTCATACCGCCGAGACAGCGCATCTGCCTTACCGTTCTGTGACCCAGGGATGTACGTGATCTTAAATGTAAACCGGGTCAAGAACATATTCCATCTAGCCTGCCGAGGGTTTAGCCTCCTCGCTGCCCGGATGTACTCCAGGTTACGGTGGTCCGTCAAAATGAGGAAAGGGTGTTGAGCCCCCTCAAGCCAGTGCCTCCACACCTTTAGGGCCTGTACCATGGCTAACAGCTCCCTGTCCCCTACGTCATAGTTTCGCTCCGCCGGACTGAGCTTCTTGGAATAGAAGGCACAGAGGCGGAGTTTAGGTGGCGCGCCTGACCGTTGTGAAAGCACGGCTCCAATACCGGCCTCAGACGTGTCCACCTCTACCTGAAATGGTAAAGAGGGATCCGGATGCGCCAGCACTGGAGCCGAGGTAAACAGGTCCTTCAGCCTCCCAAATGCCCTGTCCGCCTCGACAGACCACTGCAGACGCACCGGGCCCCCCTTCAAGAGAGACGTGATGGGAGCTGCCACCTGTCCAAAACCCCGGATAAACCTCCGGTAGTAATTCGCAAACCCCAAAAACTGCTGCACCTCCTTCACAGTGGTTGGTGTTTGCCAATTACGCACGGCTGACACCCGGTCTACCTCCATCTTCACCCCTGACGCAGACAACTGATACCCCAAAAAGGAGACCGACTCCTGGAAAAACAGACACTTCTCTGCCTTAACATACAGGTCGTGCTCCACCAGCCTCCGCAACACTCTGCGCACCAGGGCCACATGCTCGACACGGGTAGGCGAGTACACGAGAATGTCATCTATGTACACCACGACCCCCTGCCCCTGCATGTCCCTGAAGATCTCATCCACGAATGATTGGAAAACTGACGGAGCGTTCATCAACCCGTATGGCATGACAAGATACTCGTAATGGCCCGAGGTGGTACTAAAGGCTGTCTTCCATTCATCGCCCTCCCTGATGCGCACCTAAGTTGTACGCGCTCCTGAGATCTAATTTAGTGAAGAAACGCGCCCCATGCAAGGACTCAGTCATGGTCGCAATCAGCGGGAGTGGATAACTGTACTTCACCGTGATCTGATTGAGACCACGGTAATCGATGCACGGGCGCAAACCACCATCCTTCTTCTTCACAAAAAAGAAACTCGAGGACGCAGGGGAAGTGGAAGGCCGTATGTATCCTTGTCTCAGAGATTCGTCTATGTAAGTCTCCATAGCTTTCTTCTCCTCCTGAGACAGAGGATACACATGGCTCCGTGGGAGCGCAGCTCCTGCCTGGAGGTCTATCGCACAATCTCCCTGCCTATGGGGCGGCAACTGCGTCGCCCTCGACTTACTAAACGCAATAGCCAAATCCCCATACTCAGGGGGAACGTGCAATGCGGGCACCTGGTTTGGACTCTCCACCGAGGTAGCCCCTACGGAAACGCCTAAACATCTACCCACACACTGGGCAGACCACTCCATCAGAGCCCTCTCCTGCCACGAAATAGATGGGTTATGGGTACTCAACCAGGGCATGCCCAGCACCACCGGATACGCAGGAGAGTCAATCAGAAATAGCTGAATCATCTCCTGATGACCCCCCTGCGCACACATCCTAAGTGGCGCAGTGACCTCCCTGATCAAGCCCGCACCCAACGGACGGCTATCTAGGGCATGAACGGGGAACGGGACATCAACAGGAAGAAGGGGAATCCCTAAAGCTAAACAAAACTTCTTATCAATAAAATTCCCAGCCGCGCCTGAATCTACCAGCGCCTTATGCTGGGAATGAGGTGCTACCTGTGGAAAACTCACAGGCATACAGAAATGTGCAACAGAGAGCTCTGGGTGAGTGGGGCGCCTACTCACCTGGAAGGAATCCCCAGTGCGGGACCTGTCGTCCTCTCCCCTAGGAGGCCATCCCCAGCACCTAGCCGCGGTGTGTCCTCCCCGACCACAGTTGGTGCAGGGGATGGACCCCCTAGTAAGCCGACCCCTCCTCTCTCTAGCGCCAGCGCCCCCGAGCTCCATGGGACACGGCTCGGAGGCGCTGGAGGGTGAAATGGACGGACCCCCCTCGGGACGTCCGCGGGTAGCTAGTAGGTTATCCAGCCCGATGGACATGTCGACCAACTGGTCGAACGAGAGGCTGGTGTCCCTACAAGCCAGCTCCCGACGGACGTCCTCTCGTAGACTACATCTGTAGTGATCGACGAGAGCCCGATCATTCCACCCTGCATCTGCCGCTAGAGTACGGAATTCGAGGGCGAACTCTTGGGCACTCCTCCTCCCCTGCCGGAGGAAGACCAGACGCTCCCCCGCCGCTTTCCCCTCCGGGGGATGGTCAAACACCGCCCTGAAGCGGCGGGAGAACTCGTCGTACGTGATGGTGTCCGCGTCGATCCTCCTCCACTCTGCGTTGGCCCATTCCAATGCCTTCCCGGAAAGGCAGGAGATCAGGGCGGACACGCTCTCATGTCCCGAGGGCGCCGGGTGCACGGTGGCCAGGTACAGCTCCACCTGGAGAAGGAATCCCTGACACCCGGCCGCGGTTCCATCGTAGGCCCTCGGGAGCGAGAGTCGGACTCCTCGAGGTTCCGGTGCGGGAATGGGCGGACTGGCCGATGGTGCTGGCAGGGAGGGTGGCGGTGGAGGCGTTCCTCAGCCTCGGATGGTGGTGATCACCTCCTGCAGTGCGGTCCCCATCTGCAGGATCTGGTCCCGTTGTTCCCGGACCTGGTCCTCCAGCGTCGTCTGGGCTGCTGCGGCTCCTGCTGATTCCATTATTGGTGTGTTATTCTGTCACGCGTGCTGTAGGTGGGTGTAGTGGTGGAATCAAACGCAGAACACCGAAGGATAGTCCAAACAACTTTAGTAAATCTCCAAACAGGAAAAATGACAACACTTGCCCGAAGGCAAAAATACGCACAAAGGCGAAATAGCAAAAAGCGCACTAACAGGTGCGTAACGCTCCAACGCAGTGGAGGAAAGCTCAACCGAGCGAAAGGGCGAAAATAAGCCCAACACACGACAGACCAAAATCAATAACACACAACACTAGACAAACACAACGAGAAACTTATAGGACACTAATTACGCTAAACGAGAACAGGTGTGAAAACAAACAGACAAAAGCAAACGAACATGAAACATACAACGGTGGCAGCTAGTATTCCGGAGACAACGAACGCCGAAGCCTGCCCGAACAAGGGAGAGAGGCAGCCTCGGCCGAAACCGTGACACAATGTGAGTAAGAGTTAGGCCAGACAACAAAGGACAAGGAGAACTGTCGATAGGCAACTGATAACTGAGGAATTTAGGGAGTAGAGAAACTGTTAGGCTTGTGTGTGTGTGTGTGTGTGTGTGACATGATGGTCAGGAGAGCAGTTTTACAGTGGAAAACTACAGCCCGCCTAAAGAGGGGAGGGATTTTTTTTTTCTCTGACGTGTGCATATAAAAAGATTGTACGGCCATTTTGTTTTAGAACGTTCTCAATTAATAAAGCCTGATGATTGTATGCTGGGCTGCTTGGTCTGATTATTAGAGATTTCCAACCTCTGGGATACAGACTGAGTAGTAAGTTCATTTTTGAAACATTGGGATAGAAATTCACGTAACAGCTTGGTCCTTCGAGCCGGATCTCAACACCCGTTGTCTGTCGTCCCAGGGAACCCCGAAACCGTGCACGGGCGGATCTAGAATCCGTGGGATAAAGTCCTGACCTCTAAGATTGAGGGTTAATCCAGGCCGGCGGTGAACTGGTTCACGACAGGAACGGTGACGAGATCCAACCAAATTGAGTCCCAGCTACAAGAATAAGGTCAGTAATCTTTATTCATTGGATTTTGGGGGAATTGAACTGTAACCTGCAGTAAGGATTTATGGAGTTAAAATTTGCTGTAGTGAGGTTCCGTCAATAATCCACAAAGGGATCGACATCCCGGTAGCCCGTTTTTAGAAGACGGGGGGGTGGGGGGGGTAAGGGGGGGTCCAAAATAGACTCCGGGTAGAGAGGCCATTACCGAACATAAACTAGCCTTGTGTTGAGACAATATGAAAGAGGGTTGTCAAAAGTACACCAGGAGGAATTAAAATAGCATGTGTGAGAAATAGAATATTATACGTCACAAACAACTGTAGGTTAGCAGTAACTCTATTCATTCCATGAAACTGGAGCCGTAATTTGTCTTAGTACAAACTCCAAGTTGCCGGTAGTGTTAACCAATAATCTTGTGTGAGACTTAATATTTGCTCAAAAGTCACATCTAAGAATACATTCCAAAAACAGGGACCAAAATAGGTTGTGTGAGGAAGTAAGTCATTATAAATGGACTATTTTGAGGAAGAAACATAAGAAATTAATTAAAGATCGAATAAATCATTAAAAGCTAAATTGTAAAATTATTTAATACCTAACAACTCAGTTAAAGTGACAAAAACAATTATTAGAGAGTTGGAAGTAATCTCAATTCAAATAAAGGTGAGATTCCAAGTAAATAAAGTATTCGAAAGCCAAGTTAACAAACAGATCATCGACCATTTCGAATACCACCGTACCTTCTCCGCTATGCAATCCGGTTTCCGAGCTGGTCACGGGTGCACTTCAGCCACGCTCAAGGTCCTAAACGATATTATAACCGCGATTGATAATAGACAGTACTGTGCAGCCGTCTTCATCGACCTGGCCAAGGCTCTCGACTCTGTCAACCACCGCATTCTTATTGGCAGACTAAATAGCCTTGGTTTCTCAAATGACTGCCTTGCCTGGTTCACCAACTACTTCTCAGATAGAGTTCAGTGGGTCAAATCGGAGGGCCTGTTGTCTGGACCTATGGCAGTCTCTATGGGGGTGCCACAGGGTTCAATTCTTGGGCCGACACTTTTCTCCGTGTATATCAATGATGTCGCTCTTGCTGCTGGTGACTCTCAGATCCACCTCTACGCAGACGACACCATTTTGTATACATCTGGCCCTTCATTGGACACTGTGTTAACAAACCTCCAAACGAGCTTCAATGCCATACAACACTCCTTCAGTAGCCACCAACTGCTCTTAAACACTAGTAAAACTAAATGCATGCTTTTCAATCGAACGCTGCTGGCACCCGCCCACCCGACTAGAATCACCACTCTCGACGGGTCTGACCTAGAGTATGTGGACAACTACAAATACCTAGGTGTCTGGTTAGACTGTAAACTCAACTTCCAGACTCACATAAAGAATCTCCAATCCAAAGTTAAATCTAGAATCGGCTTCCTATTTCGCAACAAAGCCTCCTTCACTCATGCTGCCAAACATGCCCTCGTAAAACTGACTATCCTACCGATCCTTGACTTCGGCGATGTCATTTACAAAATAGCCTCCAACACTCTACTCAGCAAATTGGATGTAGTCTATCACAGTGCCATCCGTTTTGTCTCCAAAGCCCCATACACTACCCACCACTGTGACCTGTACGCTCTTGTTGGCTGGTCCTCACTACATGTTCGTTGTCAAACCCACTGGCTCCAGGCCATCTATAAATCACTGCTAGGCAAATCCCCGCCTTATCTTAGCTCATTGGTCACCATAGCAGCACCCACCCGTAGTCTGCGCTCCAGCAGGTATATCTCACTGGTCATTCCCAAAGCCAACACCTCCTTTGGCCGCCATTCCTTCCAGTTCTCTGCTGCCAATGACTGGAACGAATTGCAAAAATCTCTGAAGCTGGAGACTCTTATCTCCCTCAATAACTTTAAGCATCAGTTGTCAGAGCACCTTACCGATCACTGCACCTGTACACAGCCCATCTGAAATTAGCCCACCCAACTACCTCATCCCTATATTGTTATTTATTTTGCTCTTTTGCACCCCAGTATCTCTATTTGCACATAATCTCTTGCACATCTAGCATTCCAGTGTTAATACTATTGTAATTATTCTGCACTATAGCCTATTTATTGCCTTACCTCCATAACTTGCTACATTTGCACACACTGTATATATATTTTCTGTTGTATTTCTGACTTTATGTTTTTTACCCCATATGTAACTCTGTGTTGTTTTTATTGCACTACTTTGCTTTATCTTGGCCAGGTCGCAGTTGTAAATGAGAACCTGTTCTCAACTGGCTTACCTGGTTAAATAAAGGTGGAAAAAAATAAATAAATAAAAATAATAATAATATCAGGAATTTGGTAAAAGCCATAAAGTAATTTTTCAATGTTTTGGGTATAGGACAATCAAAGAGTCCTGCCAATATGGGAAGCAAACCCTCCAAGGAGGTCCCGGGGTCAACCGGAGATGAGAGATTTATGGAATCCAGGGATAGAAGAAATCTCCATGATGTAACCAGGTGGAGGGAGAGGTATGGTTTTGAGGGACGTCTGGACGCAGATAAACTCGAATCCATGCTTACACATATACATAAGGTGTGTAAAGGAGAAAGAAGCAGTGAGAGAGAGAGAGAGAGAGTAGGAGGGGGCCAGTACCCACTGATAGCCTTACCTAATCTATTGGCGGGGAATGAAAGGGGCCCCAGCAACCTTAGATGTATACAGTAATAATAATAATAATAATAATAATAATAATAATAATATGCCATTTAGCAGACAGGCCATGAACACAGAGGACGTGGCCAGAGCAGTAGAAGGAATGACCCACCCCAAAACAGGAATAGTAAGGTTTGGGCTGCCGTTAGAGGGCAGTGGGTTTCAGGGGATGCCCAGAGGGCACTTTTGCCATGGGCCGATCACGGAGAGTATGTTGGGAAAATAACTGAATTGTGTAATAGCCTCAGAGAACATTACCATCGTCATGCAGACTTCTCTAAAGCACATGAGTGTAAACAAGAGTATAGTGAGACTGTCAGCCAGTACTTAGAGAGGGTTAAATATGTGTTTAACGCAAACAGTGGCATACCGAACCAGACCAGAGACAGGGGAATTATACGCCCCAACATCAGCAATTAAAGTTAGCATTCCTCAGTGGAATGAGACCAGAGATAAGCAGAACCATTAAAAGGACTTTGGTGGGTGGCATCGCTAGCTGAGGTTAAACGATATGCAATTCATCATGAGCAGAATAACAGACAGGACAGAGCCAAGGAAGAGCAGAAAGGAGCAGAGTACCTAATGGCCACTCTTGGGGAAATAGCATGTAAAGGCAGAAACACAGGGAAAAGTGAAGGCTACAGCGGGGGAGGTCGGTGCTTCAACTATAACAAAGGAGGGCATTTCGCCAGAGAGTGTGAGGCCCCATGCAGATACTGTGGTAAGACAGGCCATAACTCTTTTCAATGCAAACCCAAAGGAAAAGGAAAGAAAGAAAAAAGAGAGAAGCCTAACAGACGTCTATTTCCCAGCTTTGAGCGTGAGGAAGATAAGGCTTGACTAGTCCTTGAGGGAGAAAGAGTAGACTCTAGTGAGGGGGAGACTACGGAACCCATTGATCCAAATTGTGAGGTGTTTGAATTGGCTACTATTGACTTAGCACTTCAACAGGAACAGAAACCTTATTTGACATTGACAGTAATGGGTAAGAAAATTAAATTCCTTTGTGATACGGGAGCCTGCAGGACAGCAATCTGTGCAACAGACAAGCCAGATGGAGTCAGGATTGATGGGGAGAAAATCATAGTGCGATCTGCCTCTGGTCATCAATTTATTGAAAGGTTATCAGCCCCAATAACCCTAAAACATGACCAATCAGGAGGAGAGGCAACCATACCCATCCTGATATCTAAGCTGTGTCCGGTAAATTTACTAGGACGTGATGTAATGACTAAATTGAATGTGGTCGTCATTTCCACTGAGAGGGGAATGAAAGTACACATAGTCAGAGACAATATGGTGGTCTGTGGGGAAGGGGAGCCATGTTATTGGTATAGGCAAGATTTGTTAAGGTGGGGAATAACTGATATTCCCCCAACCTTGATGGAACTTGCTGATGATGTAGTACCAGGCCCCACTAAAATGTCCCCCGATGACCTACACTGTACTCTCTGGTATAACCAACACCCAGGTCCAGATGCAATCTATGAGGAAGCATTATTTAAAACCACAGAAAGGACTATAGCCTTGAAATGGTTTCACTATGACAACACCCACGCAGCAGTGGAGGTGGAACTAGGGCCCCAAAGTTCAGGGAAAGATGGAGCCCACATGTGTCCCTAGCAAAGGAGCCAGCAGAGGACTGGAAAGACATGGGCCAGTGGGTATCCAAGGGTAAGAGGATCACTGATTGGGTCAATATTGTGAGTGGCGATCAACACAGCCCATCCACAGATAGTACATTTAGATGAGAATAGCAGATACTGAGGAGAGGAATACCTGTTGACAGAACAACAGGAGTCAGACTTAAAAGAAGTTCCAGAGCATTTGTGGTCCCGGGGTCCAGCAGACGTAGGATTAATAAAAGGGGTAATTCCAGTACAGGTGATACCCAAATCTAATCATAGGCCATATCAGAAGCAATACCCTATGAAACCAGAAGCAATAAAATGTTTGCAGTTTACCAAGAGCAGATTGGGAAAGAACTTAAGGGAGGGCCAACTCTCTGGGAGATAGTGAGGCCAGAAACAAAGGGACAGTGTCCTGGAAATCACAGTCTGTTTTGTTTTTTTAAGTTATGCTGGGAGTATATTTGATGATGGGGATTTTCCATCTTGAATGAGAGGCTAGAGACGTCATAAAATAATAATTGGAATAATAATTATATATTAACTTGCTCACCCAAATGTAGACATACGTCATGGGTGAGACATAATTAATATAATATTGTACAAAGCCAATTTAGGGTTTCCATTAAGGAACGTCAATCACTACATTGGATATGAATACTATGGAGATAAATTCAATATATGCTGGTCAACTACGGCATGTGTTTGGTGTTATTTGTAGCCTACTTAGAAAGGACAGTTACCTACAGTGGGGAGAACAAGTATTTGATACACTGCCGATTTTGCAGGTTTTCCTACTTACAAAGCATGTAGAGGTCTGTAATTTTTATCATAGGTACACTTCAACTGTGAGAGACGGAATCTAAAACAAAAATCCAGATTTTTAAGTAATTCATTTGCAGTGTATCAAATACTTGTTCTCCCCACTGTATATCTGCTGTATTCTAAACAATGACAGATTGGGGGTTTCATAAGAGGTGGCTATAATTTAGTTGATAACAGAGGAAATTAGATTTGAGAAATGTTGAAAAGTAATGTTAGATGGAAAGTCAGCAAAAGAGATGGTACAGGGTTTCCTGTGTAAAAAAAAAAAAAAAGTTTTTTTGTGGTGTGTGGATAGAATTTACTAATGCCAGGATTTAGTAAACGAAGCAGAGAGATGTAGTGAGAGCAGTGGAAGGGATACTCCACCCTAAGACGGGGGTACACCAGTTCAGAAGAGATATGGAAGGGCTGACCGCCAGCTTTAAGCTGAATACAGGGGTTCTAGAGTGGGCAGAAGGAGGGGCTTATGGAGATAAATTGGCACAACTCTGTGATAATCTGAGAGAATATTATCACAGACATGCCGACTTCTCCAAAGTCCACGAGTGTAAGCAGGGAGACAGTGAGACTATTAGTCAATACCTAGAGAGACAGAGATGTGTTCAATGCAAACAGTGGATTTATTAAACAAAAGGTTTATATTTTAATAAATTAATGCAACAGGTTTAAATCAGTAGATTACCGGAAGGTGGTTATGGGTTTGTTATTTATAGGTTTAGTGAATTTAATGATACGTGGAGTTATCTGATGTGTTCTGAGGGGGGAGTTTTGTGTTTTTATTTATTTTTCCCAAGATTGAGGGAAATCCCCTACAGTATATGTTAAGTGACAGTAGGAGACAACGTATCAATGTTTTTTGTTTTTTTTATAGATGCCTGGAATAAAATATCACTGCTTACTTATATGAAGTAAGGGCTATATTGGCAAATGAGTGAAATATGTGTAACCCTCTCACCAGGCTGTCACGGATTCTGCCGAGGCTGCTCCTCCTCCTTGTTCGGGCAGGCTTCGGCATTCGTCGTCCCCGGAGTACTAGCTGCCACCGTTGAATGTTTCTATGTTTGATTGCTTTTGTCTGTCTGTTGCACCTGTGTCCGTTTGTGTCTAATTGTGTGTCCTATAAGTTGCCTGTTTGGTGTTGGTTAGTTTGTGTGTTGTTATTCGCCTGTCCGTTTGTGCTGCGTGTTTTTCTCTGTTTATTTTTTTTGGGTTTACGCACAGTTTGCGTAATCGCTTGCCTCTGTTTATTGTTGAGGCCGTTCATTGTATTGTGCTTTGGTTTGCACTAGTAAACTTTGTTGGACTAAGCTTCGGTGTCCTGCGCCTGACTCCCACACCACATTAACCTCAGCCATTGACAGAACAACACACCAACATGGAGTCAGCAGGAGCAGCGGCGGCCCCCAAGTCACTGGAGGATCGGATCAGCGACCAAGACACCATGATCCGGCAACTTGGGGCCGCCATGAACGAGGTGTCCAACACGCTGCGCCGATTGGTTACGGGAGAGGTGCCCACGCCTTCGCACACCTTACCATCACTATCGGCCAGTCCTCCTCTCCCAACACCGGAACCCAGTGGCATTCGGCTCTCGCTCCCGAGGGCATATGATGGTTCTGCGGCCGGGTGTCAGGGGTTCCTCCTGCAGGTGGAACTCTACCTGGCCACCATACACCCGGCACCCTCGGGATACGAGAGCGTCTCCGCCCTCATCTCCTGTCTATCCGGCAAGGCGTTGGAGTGGGCCAACGCCGAATGGAGGGGAATAGACGCCGCCACCATCACCTACGCAGAGTTCTCCCGCCGCTTCAGGGCTGTGTTCGATCATCCACCTGAGGGGAAGGCGGCGGGGGAGCGTCTGTTCCACCTCCGACAGGGGAAGAGGAGTGCACAGGAGTTCGCCCTGGAGTTCCGGACTCTAGCGGCGGATGCGGGGTGGAATGAGAGGGCCCTCATCGACCATTACCAGTGTAGCCTACGAGAGGACGTTCGTCGTGAGCTGGCCTGCAGGGACACCAACCTATCCTTCGACCAGTTGGTGGACATTTCCATCCGTCTCGACACCCTGCTGGCTACCCGCGGACGTCCCGAGTGGGGGTCGTCCATTCCACCCTCCAGCACCTCCGAGCCGGTTCCTATGGAGCTCGGGGGTGCTGGCGCTAGGGAGAGGAGGAGAGAGAACCCGAGGGGGGCCGTCCCCTGCACCAACTGTGGCCGTGGAGGACACACTGCGGCTAGGTGCTGGGGAGGGTCTCCTGGGAGAGGGGACAACAGGTCACGCACTGGGGAGTCATTTCAGGTGAGTAGGCGTCCCACTTACCCAGAGCTCTCTGTTGGTCACTTGTGTATACCTGTGAGATTTCCACAGGTGGCACCTCATTCCCAGCATAAGGCACAAGTAGATTCAGGCGCAGCTGGGAACTTTGTTGATCGTGAATTTTGTTATAGGTTAGGAATTCCCCTTCGGCCGGTAGAAGCCCCCTTTCCTGTTCATGCCCTAGACAGCCGGCCGCTGGGGTCGGGGTTGATCAGAGAAGTCACAGCACCACTTAAGATGACGACGCAGGGGGGTCATGAGGAGATCATTCAGTTTTATCTGATCGACTCTCCTGCATATCCCGTGGTGTTGGGGCTTCCCTGGTTAAGCGCCCATGATCCTACCATTGCGTGGCAACAGAGGGCTCTTATGGAGTGGTCTGCCCAGTGTGTAGGGAGATGTCTAGGTGTTTCCTTAGGGGCGACCTCGGTGGAGAGTCCGAACCAAGTGCCCGCAATGCGCATTCCCCCTGAATATGAGGATTTAGCACTTGTGTTCAGCAAAACGAGGGCAACACGGCTACCACCTCATAGACAGGGGGATTGTGCGATAGATCTCCAAACAGGAGCGGCACTTCCGCGGAGCCGTGTGTATCCCCTGTCTCAAGAGGAGACCGTGGCTATGGAGACTTACATAGCCGAGTCCTTGGCACAGGGATACATACGGTCCTCCACTTCCCCGGTTTCCTCGAGTTTCTTCTTTGTGAAGAAGAAGGACGGGGGTTTGCGCCCGTGTATTGATTACCGTAGTCTCAATCAGATCACGGTTAAGTACAGTTACCCTCTTCCTCTGATTGCGACTATGACGGAGTCATTACGCGGAGCGCGGTTCTTCACAAAGTTAGATCTCAGGAGCGCGTACAATCTGGTGCGCATTAGGGAGGGGGATGAATGGAAAACAGCATTTAGCACCACCTCGGGTCATTACGAGTATCTCGTCATGCCATACGGGTTAATGAATGCTCCTTCAGTCTTCCAATCCTTTGTACATCCGGGCAGCTAGGAGACTAAACCCTCGTCAGGCTAGGTGGAACATGTTCCTAACCCGGTTTGTTTTTAAGATCACATACATCCCAGGGTCCCAGAACGGTAAGGCAGATGCCCTGTCCCGGCGGTATGACACAGAGGAGAGGTCCATTGAGCCTACTCCCATACTGCCGGAGTCTTGTCTGGTGGCTCCGGTGGTGTGGGAGGTAGATGCGGAGATCGAGCGGGCACTGCGTACCGACCCTACTCCCCCAGAGTGTCCGGTGGGGCGGACGTATGTTCCGCTCGAGGTTCGTGACCGCCTTATTTATTGGGCTCATACATCACCCTCCTCTGGACATCCAGGTATTGTCCGGACAGTGCACTGCCTTAGCGTGAAATACTGGTGGCCAACGTTAGCTAGGGATGTGAGGGTGTATGTCTCCTCCTGCTCGGTGTGCGCCCAGTGTAAGGCGCCTAGACATTTGCCCAGGGGAAAGTTACATCCCCTGCCCGTTCCACAACGACCATGGTCCCACCTCTCGGTGGATTTTGCGACAGACCTTCCCCCCTCCCAGGGGAATACCACTATTTTGGTCGTTGTGGATCGGTTTTCCAAGGCCTGTCGTCTCCTCCCAATGCCGGGTCTCCCTACTGCCCTACAGACCGCTGAGGCCCTATTTACCCACGTTTTCCGGCACTATGGGGTGCCCGAGGATATAGTGTCTGACCGAGGTCCCCAGTTCACCTCCAGAGTCTGGGGGGCGTTCATGGAACGCTTGGGGGTCTCGGTGAGCCTTACCTCGGGTTACCACCCAGAGAGCAATGGGCAGGTAGAACGAGTCAACCAGGATGTGGGTAGGTTTCTGAGGTCCTATTGCCAGGGCCGGCCGGAGGAGTGGTCAAGGTATATCCCATGGGCAGAGATGGCACAGAACTCTCTCCGCCACTCCTCCACCAATCTAACACCTTTCCAGTGTGTTTTAGGTTATCAGCCGGTTCTGGCACCATGGCACGAGAGCCAGATCGAGGCTCCTGCGGTGGATGAGTGGATTCGGCGCTCGGAGGAGACGTGGGACGCTGCACATGTCCATCTGCAGCGGGCCATCCGTCGACAGAAGGCGAGCGCCGATCGCCACCGCAGTGAGGGACCGATATACGCACCGGGAGATCGAGTCTGGCTCTCAACTCGAAACCTGCCCCTCCGCCTGCCCTGCCGGAAGCTGGGTCGGCGGTTTGTGGGGCCCTTTAAAGTCCTGAGAAGATTGAACGAGGTGTGTTACAGGTTACAACTGCCTATTGATTATAAGAATATTAACCCCTCGTTCCATGTGTCTCTTCTCAGGCCGGTGGTAGCTGGTCCACTCCAGGAAGATGAGATAGGAGAGACCCCTCCGCCCCCATTGGACATCGAGGGGGCTCCGGCGTACAGGGTCCGGACCATCTTGGACTCGAGACGCCGGATGAGTGGTCTCCAGTATCTCGTGGAGTGGGAGGGGTACGGTCCGGAGGAACGGTGCTGGGTGCCTAGGAGGGACATCCTAGATCCATCCCTCCTGACTGAGTTCCACCGTGGTCATCCCACGCGCCCGGGTCCGCGTCCTCCTGGCCGTCCCCGAGGCCGGGGTCGGCGCACGGCTGGAGCCGCGCGTCAAGGGGGGGGTACTGTCACGGATTCTGCCGAGGCTGCTCCTCCTCCTTGTTCGGGCAGGCTTCGGCGTTCGTCGTCCCAGGAGTACTAGCTGCCACCGTTGAATGTTTCTATGTTTGATTGCTTTTGTCTGTCTGTTGCACCTGTGTCCGTTTGTGTCTAATTGTGTGTCCTATAAGTTGCCTGTTTGGTGTTGGTTAGTTTGTGTGTTGTTATTCGCCTGTCCGTTTGTGCTGCGTGTTTTTCAATGTTTATTGTTTTTTGGTTTACGCACAGTTTGCGTAATCGCTTGCCTCTGTTTATTGTTGAGGCCGTTCAGTGTATTGTGCTTTGGTTTGCACTAGTAAACTTTGTTGGACTAAGCTTCGGTGTCCTGCGCCTGACTCCCACACCACATTAACCTCAGCCATTGACACAGGCTCGAATTTGACTCTCACAATATTACCTTATTTAGAATATCTGAACACCATGGGATATTAGGTGAGAAGGACATCTCCAATAAGAATCCCTATTGTAAACTTGCTAGGGTGAATGACAAATAGGGTATTAACTTCAGATAGAATGATTATAGACTTGGTTATTATTATAAGGATATGCTTTCCCATGCATTAAATGAAACAGTAAATGACTCCACCAATACAACAGACATAAGGTTCAAGATCTATATTGATCACATTTTCAATGTATCACATCAAAAGAAATAAAAGAAATAAACACCAATGATTTTTCCACAACCCATGTCCAAATTATTCGCAAGCTTGCTTAAACCCTGGGCTCGCATTGGAGCTCATAAAAAAATGACGACATACATAAAGTCCCGAAGTCCACCCCACATGTGTAGTTACTCACTACTTGTAGATAATGCCTCAGCAAAATATAGTAGTTCCGTGCAGGTGTCCTCACAAGATCCACAGGTGAACACAGCTATCAATGCAGCCAGTACTCGGTAGCAGAAACAGACATCCGTTGGAAACCCGAACTCGTTGATCATCACAAGCAATTCTCTCCAAGTCTTGCACGATGCTAGGCTAACCTCTAGGATGTCGAATGTCTCCACAATGCGACGGCAGCTTCAGTCTCCACTAGGTCTTTCTTAACGAAATAATAAACACTCTCTTATAGAAATAAAATCAGGATTTCCCTTCAAAAAAACACTCTGTAGGTATGGTTTTGTTTTCTCTTTATCGTTTCCTTTGGTCGTTTTTCCTTCACCAACCCCACTAACGTCTCTCCTCTCCTTTCTTTCAACCTTTTCCCTCTCTTTTCTTTCCCAGCAACCAGTCCACTCTCCCATTGGCCACAATTTAACAAGTTACCTCATTGGTCAAAACTTTAATGAGATACGTGGGAAACTTAAACTTAAAAGTAAACCAACCTATTCACTTGTAAATTTTTTCAAAAGAAATGCATTAATGACATTACAAATCAGGAGCTATTCGATCACCTTTTAAATCTAATACCAATGAATTATAACAAATAAACTCTATACTTGGTTTTAGCAAGGTATTACATATGACATTAAGAAGGGTGACAGGAACAATAGAAGGGGAAACAGATTTTCCTAAGGTGTTGATCAAAATAAACGATAATGGATCATTTGATATGGGATCACATGGAGCAGATTTAGGGGTTCAATAATCATTGTGAGATTTAAAGAGGATATGATCTGAAGGGTAATCAATTAAACATAATCATTGTATACTCGAGGAATTTTGAGTGGTTTTATGGATTAGTTATGAGGAATTAGATTGATACAAACGATTATTGATGAGTTAGGACTGGGGATATCTGTATCATGTTTTGTGTGTACTTACCATCTTTAGATTACTGATGGTAATTGAAGGTTAACAAAATGTATAATTTCTCTTCCAGGAGAAAGAGATTTGCTTATCTCATTGGAATGTTGCCCAGGGATAGGGGGAGCAGTTTAATAATAAATAATAATAATATGCCATTTAGCAGACGCTTTTATCCAAAGCGATTTACAGTCATGCGTGCATACATTTTTGTGTATGGGTGGTCCCGGGGATCGAACCCACTACCTTGGCGTTACAAGCGCCGTGCTCTACCAGCTGAGCTACAGAGGACCACAGTTAAGTTGAGTTAGGCAGTATTTAGGTCATAAAAGTGAGCTACCAAATTAAGTGGGGCCTGGCTATTTTTGGTTGTTGTGTTTCAATTGGGTTTTTCAAATAAAAAACAACACACCTAGTATGATGTTTATAAAGGGTTGTTATTTTGATTTTAGGGGTTTTTCAACAGGTCAAAGGTGATAAGTCTTAAAGGAGCACACACAGTGAATCTTATGGAGTTTTTCGGTTTTGACTGAGTTTAGGGTATATATGATTTCTTATGAGAATAAATGTCACGAGGACTTAATGAACACTTGGGATAAGTAACATTTATGAAATATTTAGAATGATGGTAATGTTTAGTATACTATGGGATGGAACAGTTCGTTGAATGATTTCAATGGCCTCTGAACTCTGTTTTAACCTTCTGGTGTTAATTAATCATCCACACTGGTAATTCTAAAGGCATGAGAGGAGGACTTTAAGATAGTTTATTTTACCAAGTTGAGGGTAATTTATAGTACTGTGAAAAGTGTGAAGATTATAATTTGGTAATAATATATATGATTTGAACCATAAAATAACAGAAGAGAGAGCTTTCCCTGAATGAGGGATACCTATTGCTAGTCAATTGTACTAATCTTGGATTACTTTTACGGGATAGAAGTAAGTTGAGGTATTATCAAATGTTGTCATTTAAATTTCATTTTTATTATGCTTTAATAAACAACAAGTTGGTATTTGAAACTAAATTAATGCAATGAGCTGCAGTAATCAGAGGAAGGCACAATCTAATGCGAAACAGCTATTACCTAGATCATTTATTTAGTCATGAGATCAGGAAGATAGGAGCAATAAAGAAGCAAGGGACAGTCTCAAAAATAAATAAGGGATGGCAATTGGATGATAAATTACCAATATTACCTAAGTGATTGTTTGGGTAGGTGGTAATATTGATACATGGGCAGTGACATGTGTCAAAAGGAGGGATGGATGGTAGAGCAGATTAGACAACAGTTTGTTGCATATGGGATCACTAATTATTTTTAAAAATAACTTTTGTTCAAGATGTGTTATCTGTGCTCAAAATAATCACCAGGGCAGACAAAGGGCACCTCAAGGTGAGTATCCTCCGGCTAAGTACCCTTTCCAGCAATTGGAAATTGATTTTATAGAGTTATCACGGAGTGAAGGGAAGAAATGTTGAGTAACCCCAGATAAAGATGGGTTATCCCCCTTTGAGAAAGTGTTTGGAAGACCTTACATAATGCCACAGTTGGCAGGACCAGACAGGCAGACATAGAACTAGAGAATACACTAGCAGAACACATGAGAAAATTGTTCGTTAACCGTATGTCTAAGAATTTGTGTCCTACAGGAGAATTAAAGGAGAAGGTGACTCATAGTATACAACCTGGAGACTGGGTGTGGATCCAATCGTTGAGGAAAAAGGATTGAAAGCAGCTCCGCTGGGAGGGACCATACCAAGTCCTGTTGGTAACTGCCTTCGCTATAAGAATAGCTGAGAGAGCTACTTGGGTCCACGTTACCCACTGCAAAAAGGTAGGCCCACATACCAACACCGTTGAACACACACAGAGTTAAAGAGAAGAACTGACCCATTAGGGTTCGGGGGTAAACTCTGTTAACGAAGAAACCCTACCCTGACCTTTCATCACTGTGGGGTGTTTATAGAGGTGTGGGTATGGGGAAGTACCAGGCAGGTGGGTCAGGGACAGGATTGGGATGGCGTTTTTGGGGGATTTTGGGGGACTGAGCTGCATCATCATGTTAACCATATTATGGATTAATCCAGGTCAACCTAAACAGGGAAATGATGCACTAATTCGATCTCGTAGAAATACTGAAACCAAGAAAGACTATTGGGGGAATTATTATTTTAATAGTTAGTCAGTTTAGGACAAGATGGGGGATTCAAGATACCATTCGACTTCTCCCGTGAAGAGTTAGGAGGTTTTGGGGGCATTGGTGTTTAAACATACCTGGGGAACATACTATGAGAATGGGATGGACGCAGCACACCGATGGGGAATTAAACAAACCCATGATAAATGTAAAACGGAACTGGTGATAACGGTAAAGTCAATTATGCAAGATGACATAGCAAGGAACTATTGGGCCTGTGTTGATGATTTCGGGGCAGATATATGTTTGAGGTTCATTTTTCAGGAGAAAAATGAATCTTCCACCTCCGAGACAGATCAGCAGGTAGATCCAATGTTATCACCAGAGGTACCAAAAAACTAGTCTAATACCCCTTGGAAGGCCCTCAGAAGGAATCCTAAATAGCACTAAACCACCAAGGGTAGAATATTTCCTCTTGCAGGAAATGAACCAAGGGGAAGTAGAAGGAATTTCAAATGAGAACTTTTGGGTAAGGTGGATGACTACACAGCTAGGGCGTTGGGTCAAACTAATTGTTATGCCTGTTCAACAGGTAGGCCAACCCTTGTAACTGCACCTATGCCTCAGACCATGTTCTCTTGTGTGATAGATTTGGGATCAAACCAAACCTCACCTAATTGTTCTGATATTAAAATAACCACTCTTAAAAAGGATAATACTAAGGCACCCCAATTCACCATGACCCCCGGAGATTATCAATGTGATAGACACCAAAGTAATGCGAATCGCAGATCAAATTGGAGAAGGGTTTACAACAACGTTTTTCTGGTGGGTTACAATTGATAAAAATGTTGACTGGATTAATTACATCTACAAAGGTTTGTTAATTAGACAAGGGATGCAGTGAAGAGAATCTCAGGCCAACTATCCGCCACCTCACTCATGACCTGCAGAATAGTTTGGTTCTCAAAATGCTTTTAGCAGAGAAGGGCGTATTTGCAAGATGGTTGGACGTCATTGTTGTACGTTTATCCCCAACAATACAGCCCCAGATGGTACAGTAACTAGAGCACTGGCAGGTCTCACTGCATTAAGTAAAGAATGGGCTGAGAACTGGGGGGTGAATACATCAATGACTGGATGGTTTGATCAAATGTTTGGTAAATAAAAAACTATTGTTGTAACTATTTTAGGCGTGGCAATCGCGTCTATGGGTATGCTTGTTCTTTGTGGATGTTGTCTTATTCCCTGTGCCCGAGGGTTGGTGAGCAAGTCGTTGGAGCAGTATCACAGCAGATGGTGAGATACGGCCCAATCCCGGACTCCGACCTAAGGAATGAAGAATATGATCCACCAGGCTTGGTGAAGGACGACGACGATTCAGATAGTTTGAGACTGGATGTTAACCTAGAACTATAAATCTCTAGTTTAAAAGTTATTGTAATGATCTTTTGTGTATTAAAGTCTTGTTTTAAGTGTGATGTACTAATTAATCAATATTGCAGGATGTGATGAAGCAAATCTTCTTCACTATAGGCTTAGACTGTTGTTTCCAGATAGTGGGTAAACAGGTTAGGTACCATTGCTAAAGAGTAACGTTACGCTTTTAATCATGGGGTAACCCTGACGAACCTGTATTGAATGAGACAATATTTTATGTTTTTATATGCAAATCAACTTATATGCGTCAATGTGTGTGATTCATTTTCATAACAACATATATTTTGTGAGTATGTGTGTAATATTTAGTCAAAGGGTGGATTAATAGATTAATTATTAATGACTAATTATTACACCCTGAAACTGTGTGAAATGTAAAAAGATTGTACGGCCATTTTGTTTTATAACGTTCTCAATGAATAAAGCCTGATGATTGTATGCTGGGCTACTTGGTCTGATTATTAGAGATTTACAACCTCTGGGATAGAGACTGAGTATTTAATTTTAGAGACATTCACATGATGTATGTGTGACATTTAGTAATGCAACATTTGTTATGTCAAGAAATCTGAGTATAAATGTTAAATGATTCATCAACACTTGAAGATTTATATTACAATGTTTCTACACGATAATAATCACTAGCATCACATAATCACTAACCACCACACATGTTCAGACTCACCTCAGCTGTGAGATGTAGGGCAGACATTGAAGGAAACTCCTCACTTCACTCTCTTCATCTGACCAGTCCTTCAGCTCTACTGGTTTCTTCTCTGGTTGGAGTTTCAGCACTTCTAGGAGGAGGGAGACCTTTCTCTCTGAGAGGTCTATGGACCAGACTTCAGGAGCTGACTGGTAAACTGGCTGTAATGCTGGAAGGACACTCCTGCCTGTTTGAGTCTCATAGTCCTTCACATGTGAGTACAGATCCAGCAGGAAATCACTCTGTTCAGAATTGTTTCCATAGGGAAAAGTAAAGGTGCTGTAAGTACACATTGATGATACCAGCTTCAGTGTCTTCTCTCCTGTCTGCTCCTCCCACTCTGCTGCTTGAGACAGGAGATCCACCAGGAACTTGATCAGCTTTGAGTAGTCAGACCTCCATGGATAGAAACTGCAACAAGGACAGTAACAGCTGAATCAGACATGGATGAACACATGAAACCAGTCATATCTAAAGATATATGAAGTAGCTATACATTTACATAATGTGCTTTGATTATATGTAAAATTATTTAATTTTAGAGACATTCACATGATGTATGTGTGACATTTAGTAATGCAACATTTGTTATGTCAGGAAATCTGAATATGAATGTTACCAGATTCACCAACACTTTAAGTTTTATATTACAATGTTTCTACAAGATAATAATCACTAGCATCACATAATCACTAACCACCACACATGTTCAGACTCACCTCAGCTGTGAGATGTAGGGCAGACACTGAAGGAAACTCCTCACTTCACTCTCTTCATCTGACCAGCCCTTCAGCTCTACTGATTTCTTCTCTGGTTGGAGTTTCAGCACTTCTAGGAGGAGGGAGGCCTTTCTCTTTGAGAGGTATATGGACCAGACTGCAGGAGCTGACTGGTAAACTGGCTGTAATGCTGGAAGGACACTCCTGCCTGTTTGAGTCTCATAGTCCTTTACATGTGAGTACAGATCCAGCAGGAAATCACATTTCTGACTGTGATATACTTCAGAAATTGACAACAGTTTCTCTACAGTTGTTTGTATGGTTCCTCTCTCATGGAGAGCTGCTTGAAGACACAGATTCAGTAGGAATATCTTCTCTCTCTTTGTCCTCTCTTCAGGGGAACTTCTCTGATCCTGTGGTGGAGGAAAACTGCAAGAACAGTTAAACAACAAATAGATGAATATGTGAGAGAAATTTGAATTTCTGATGGTCACATTATGGTGGGTAAAATACAATGACTATCTTTCTAAACTCATCATCCACTTAAATTGTTACTCAAAATCCTGACTACAAAGATCGCATATTTTCCAAACAGTATGTGTATGTTTAGTTTATTAAGTTACTGCAGAAAGCTACAAACTTCCTCTCTAAAGGGAAATACATGGACAGACAACTACAATCTCTGAACTGTACTGATCCAACTCACCTCAGCTGTGAGATGTAGGGCAGACACTGAAGGAAACTCCTCACTTCACTCTCTTCATCTGACCAGCCCTTCAGCTTTACTGGTTTCTTCTCTGGTTGGAGTTTCAGCACTTCTAGGAGGAGGGAGGCCTTTCTCTCTGAGAGGTCTATGGACCAGACTGCAGCAGCTGACTGGTAAACTGGCTGTAATGCTGGAAGGACACTCCTGCCTGTTTGAGTCTCATAGTCCTTCACATGAGAGTACAGATCCAGCAGGAAATCCCATTTCTGATAGCGATATACTTTAGACAGTGAAAACAGTTTCTCTACAGTTGTTTGTATGGTTCCTCTCTCATGGATAGCTGCTTGAAGACACAGATTCAGTAGGAATATCTTCTCTCTCCTTGTCTTCTCTATATTATCCTTCAGTAGAGGAAATCTGAACAAACAGTTTAAAACACAGATGATATACAGGTGAGTGATGAGGACTGATATGAGTAACAGGGTTGGGGAACTGAAAACCAATAGCACTTTATGACTCCATCTTTCTATAACAATACAACTATGAATTGGAATTTTGTTCAATTTCAATTCCTACTGAATTAGAGTTTCAACAGCATCTTCATATATGCATGTATTAAACAGATAAAGACGATGTAAAAACAGAAATACTATCTCCACCAGTTCAATGACACATGGACTTAAATTGTTCCATAAAATCCTGACTACAAAGATTGCATATTTTCCAAACGGTATGTGTCTGTTTAGTTTATTAAGTTAATGCAGAAAGCTAAACGCATCCTCTCTAAAGGGAAATACAGGGACAGACAACTACAATCTCTGAACTGTACAGATCCAACTCACCTCAGCTGTGAGATGTAGGGCAGACACTGAAGGAAACTCCTCACTTCACTCTCTTCATCTGTCCAGTCCTTCAGCTCTACTGGTTTCTTCTCTGGTTGGAGTTTCAGCACTTCTAGGAGGAGGGAGGCCTTTCTCTTTGAGAGGTCTATGGACCAGACTGCAGGAGCTGGCTGGTAAACTGGCTGTAATGCTGGAAGGACACTCCTGGCTGTTTGATTCCTATTGTACTTCACATGTGAGTACAGATCCAGCAGGAAATCACTCTCAGTTTGATACACCGAGAACAGTGACAGCAGTGTGTTCACAGCTCTCTGGAAAGTTTCTCTGTGATCTAGTGCTGCTTGTAGACACAAATCTAGTAGGACTGCTTTCTCTTCTGTCTCCAGTCTTTCAGGGGATCCTCTCTGATGTTCTAGTGGGGTAAACCTGTGACCCATAAAACATAAGAATGTCTATGTTCAGATAGAAGCAGGGAGAATGTGACTGCTGCCTCTTTTATAGACTGAATACTGTTGTCATCATGTCTATCTTGTTGTGTTGTTGCAATGTCTTGTTTGTCTGTCTTAGCCTTTTGATAGGTTGTCATTGGAAATAAGAACAATATGTTCTCAACTGACTTAAATAAATGAATAGTCACAAAGACATTGTGGAAATATATATTGGCTGTTGAAACACTCACCTGAGTTTGTTGATATGTGATAAACAGTCTAAAATGGTTTTGCTGAGAGCTTCACTGAGAAGAGTTCTCTGACCCCAGTGTAGACAGAGATGAACCCTCTCTAGACTCTGCTTCATCACTTCTTCTGCTCTCTCAAACACTCGTCTTTCACCCTGGACTGGAAGGTGCAACTCATTTCCACAGAGACCAAGTAAGCTGGTGAAGTCCATCTCTGCCACACTGCTCAGCAAAGTTGTCCAGAGTTGACACAGCATTGAGGGGTCAGATGAATCACCAGAGGAGGGCCTTTAAAATAGATTAGATTATAAATTAAATTATACAGATTATTTCAAAGTAGTATGACACAGAAGTGTTTATAACTAAGTATCTGAATGGAAGAGAATATAATATATATTTTTATAAAGATCAGTTGCTTCACCCCAATTTCTCTTTCTTTGACTAGATAATTGGAAATAAACTGGTGAATTAAATAACACAAATATATAACACAAATATTACCCAAGATGTCTGACATTCATTGAAGGGTCAGATGTATCATCAGAAAACAGATTAGATCTGTAATTCAAATCTTACATTGTTTTGAAGTAGCATGAACCCAATGTTTTGTCATCTTTATAACTAACTCAGTACATGGCTGAAATACCAATGAGTGTTCCATTCATCAAGATAACTTATTTGCAGGGATTTGGTGGTGAGTTAATCAGTAGGACAAAAGTCTTGAGAAAGTTTGTTAATTTACAGAGAGATGCAACCTGATCTCAAATGGTAGACATTCAGCCATGATACAGCTGTGACAAACAAGGAATTAAAGGAGTTGCATGAATGGTTAGGTGATTACCAATCTATCTTTAATTAGGTTAGTTTGTACACAGATAATAAACTTACCCAAGATGTCTGACATTCTTCAGAGAGCCCAGTATCAGCCTTACTCCTTGGTCTGACACAATGCAGTCTTTCAGGTCCAAGCCAACCTTTCTCTCTGCAGACTGACTGGTCACATAAGACACTGCACAGCACTGGTGAGGATCAAGATGTTCTCCACTCAGGTCTAGATGATAGTCCAGTTTGTCCAGGAGAAGGAGACAGGCCTCAGTAGACTGATGTTCATACAAGCACTGACACAAAAACAGAAGATCTATCTCAAACTCAGGAGCACCACCTTCTGCATGATCTTGGTTTGTTTGAGATGGAAGAAATGTGTTCACCACTTCCTTGAAGAACCAATCTGACGTCTTCTTGATCTGTTGATCCGGAACTAGACCATTTACCAATCTAATATTCCTCTCATTCAGAAGCCCACACAGGAAGGGAATCATGTGTTTTGTGTGTTTCCATTCTTCAGTCTGGCACTTCTCTAGAACCTCTCTGATTTGATCTGGATTCTGTAAGAGCCAAAGGGCACCAAAGAACTCCTGCATTGTGTAGTGGAGAAATGCACAGTAAGTGTCTGACGCTGTGGGTGCAACCTTAACCATAAGTGCTCCCAAGAACGCAAAATGGACACTGCTTTCTTCACAGCTCAGTGTTGTCAAGTTCATGTTTTTTGTATTTGTTGCATCAAAAGCTATTTCTGCCAAAGACAATATTTTCTCTCTGTTTTCTTTGAGATAATTGTCGATATCCTTATGTCGTATGCTACTGTGTTGTTTGATGCACTGACGGAGGACGTTGCTGTACATTTCAGTTATAGTGCATGTCTGTTTAGAAGCCTTTGAGGTAGGGAAATAAATGCAGGTAACCACCATCAGTGCATACATTGGGACATGGCACAGACTGAACAACTCTAGGTTGTTTAACACACTGCTCAAGGAATCAGGATCAGCACTCAGCATCTCTGTTAAGTAAGCCCTGATGGATGCATCACTGAACCCTTTCACCTCCACTCTGAACCAGTCTGCGGGCCAGTCTGTCAGGAAGTCTTCAGATTGATCTGGTCTGCATGTGGTCACAATCTTTGCATCAGGGAGGAGGTTCTCCATAAGTTCCTTTACTACCGACAGCGAGGAGAGGTCTGTGATTCCATCAAATATGATGACAACGTTTTCAGAGTTCTCCTTAATATCCTGTAACACTTCTTCTTTATTTTTTTTGGGCTCACTGTACATGTTAAAGAGAAGGTCCTCCAGGCTCATGGGTTTTCTGTGTGAAATGTCTCTCACGTCAAAATAAAACATGTAATCTAGTTCTCTGTGATCTTTCTCTGCCCAGAGGTTCAACATTTGATGGGCGACTGTTGTTTTTCCAATTCCAGGTTTTCCAAAAAGGAGGATTTTTTTCTCATGTGTCCTAAGCAGGTCAGCAGGGGATGTTTCCTGTTTGGCCATGGGGATGAAGCTCTTCAGCTTTTTAGGGCGAGCTTTCTTGCATCTTTTGCTCTTCACTTTAATTTTGGAGAGAGATGAATGCACATCTGTATCTAACACAAGAGGGGTGTTAGATAAAGTCCACTCATTTCTACATGTCTCTGGTAGGAGACTACAGCTTTGTTTCCATGCACTATTTGTGATTTTCAGTGCTTTACATTTCAGCTGTGTCTGATATCCGTGACAGGGGTTTGAACCTAAAATAAGGGTATTAAGGGAAGAGAGAGTAAATGCACTGTGCAAACAAATCAAAGCCAATCTAAAGGACTAGAGAAAATCAGGACAGAAAGCTACAAGGATACACTAGTAGATCTTTGTAGATTGAAGGTGCTCTTTTGGGGCTAAATGGTCATCAAAAACAAGAAGAACCAAGGGGCACTAAAGACAAAGTTTAAATGCCTGTATTATGATGGCACGTTCAATAGAACAATATGTATAAAACCTCTGATGCGTTTCAGCGTAGCCTTCATCAGGGAGGACAATGACAAATCTCTATTGAACACGCCATCATAATAAAGGCATTTTTACTTCATGAAGAGTGCATTGGTCGCACTTATTTTTGATGAACAATCTAAAAAGGTACATTAACCCCTTTCAATGTGCGCTTCAGATAGCTTCGCCAGCACCATGGAACCAAAGGAATAGTGCCTAAAGTACAAACCCTGTCTACGGAGCGCGCACAGTAAGCTAATTGTATACTATATAGTGTATACTAAGAGGATACCATACGATCACTTACCAACAAGGAAGTCTGTCATCTCTGGGTCTTCCTTAAAGGGGAAGCAGCTGATCCATTGCTGTAAGTCAGCGTCGTCTAAGGTCCTCTTCCTTGTGATGTATAGAATCGTCAGCAACTCATAGCATGCAGCCTCTCCTTTGGCCGAGACCCAGTCCAGTATTTTTCTGGTTTGGTCAAAACGGTCAACTTCAGCCTGAATTTTACTGACTTCCTCCTCGTGAAGAACCTTGCGCTGGAACAGGTTTTCCACAATGAGGGGAAGATTCTGGAGCCTTCCGATGAGACGTAGCCTCCCATTTGTAATGTACTCTAAAGCAGATTGTCTTGCAGAAGCCATGTCCCAGGATGTGTCTGCAGCATCACTGGTATGTTTCAACACGTAGGATCTCTGGAAGACGAAAGTACATAGTCAGTTAATAGTAGAACAGTCAAATAATGATTAGGTTTATTTATTCAATTAATATTTTTATCCCATGTAAACAAAACATAAACCAACTAAATGTGAATGTATCTATTACATTGGCGTAAAACAAGAATAAAAACTCAGCAAAAAAAGAAACATCCCTTTTTCAGGACCCTGTCTTTCAAAGATAATTCATAGAAATTCAAATAACTTCACAGATCTTAATTGTAAAGGGTTTAAACACTGTTTCCCATGGTTGTTCAATTAACCATAAACAATTAATGAACATGCACCTGTGGACCGGTCGTTAAGACACTAACATCTTACAGACGGTAGGCGATTAAGGTCACAGTTTTGAAAACTTAGGGCACTAAAGAGGCCTTTCTACTGACTCTGAAAAACACCAAAAGAAAGATGCCCAGGGTCCCTGCTCATCTGAGTGAACGTGCCTTAGGCATGCTGCAAGGAGGCATGAGGACTGCAGATGTGGCCAGGGCAATAAATTGCAATGTCCGTACTGTGAGACGCCTAAGACAGCGCTACAGGGAGACAGGACGGAAAGCTGATCGTCCTCGCAGTGGCAGACCACGTGTAACAACACCTGCACAGGATCGGTACATCCAAACATCACACCTGCAAGACAGGTACAGGATGGCAACAACAACTGCCCGAGTTACACCAGGAACGCACAATCCCTCCATCAGTGCTCAGACTGTCCGCAATAGGCTGAGAGAGGCTGGACTGAGGGCTTGTAGGCCTGTTGTAAGGCAGGTCCTCACCAGACATCACCGGCAACAACGTCGCCTATGGGCACAAACCCACCGTCGCTGGACCAGACAGGACTGGCAAAAAGTGCTCTTCACTGACGAGTCGCGGTTTTGTCTCACCTGGGGTGATAGTCGGATTCGCGTTTATCCTGGAAGGAATGAGCGTTATACCGAGGCCTGTACTCTGGAGCGGGATCAATTTTGAGGTGGAGGTTCCGTCATGGTCTGGGGCGGTGTGTCACAGCATCATCGGACTGAGCTTGTTGTCATTGCAGGCAATCTCAACGCTGTGCGTTACAGGGAAGACATCCTCCTCCCTCATGTGGTACCCTTCCTTCAGGCTCATCCTGACATGACCCTCCAGCATGACAATGCCACCAGCCATACTGCTCGTTCTGTGCGTGATTTTCCACAGCATCATCGGACTGAGCTTGTTGTCATTGTTACTTCTTTTTTAAATGTTGCCCCACTATGGCCAAGACCAAAGAGCTGTCAAAGGACACCAGAAACAAAATTGTAGACCTGCACCAGGCTGGGAAGACTGAATCTGCAATAGGTAAGCAGCTTGGTTTGAAGAAATCAACTGTCCACTGATAATCTCCCTCGATCTGGGGCTCCACGCAAGATCTCACCCCGTGGGGTCAAAATGATCACAAGAACGGTGAGCAAAAATCCCAGAACCACACGGGGGCCCTAGTGAATGACCTGCAGAGAGCTGGGACCAAAGTATCAAAGCCTACCATCAGTAACACACTACGCCGCCAGGGACTCAAATCCTGCAGTGCCAGACGTGTCCCCCTGCTTAAGCCAGTACATGTCCAGGCCCGTCTGAATTTTGCTAGAGTGCTCTTCCGCACACTCCACTGGCTTCCAGTTGAAGCTCGCATCTGTTACAAGTCCATGGTGCTTGCCTATGGAGCTGTGAGGGGAACGGCACTTCCGTACATTCAGGCTCTGATCAGTCCCTACACCCAAACGAGGGCATTGCGTTCATCCACCTCTGGCCTGCTGGCTCCCCTTCCTCTGCGGAAGCATAGTTCCCGCTCAGCCCAGTCAAAACTGTTCGCTGCTCTGGCACCCCAATGGTGGAACAAGCTCCCTCACGACGCCAGGACAGCGGAGTCACTCACCACCTTCCGGAGACATTTGAAACCCCACCTCTTTAAGGAATACCTGGGATAGGATAAAGTAATCCTTCTACCCCCCCCCCCCCCCCGCATAAAAAAAATATATATAGGGCTATAGGGTGAATGCACCAATTTGTAAGTCGCTCTGGATAAGAGCGTCTGCTAAATGACGTAAATGTAAATGTAATTTGGATGATCCAGAAGAGGATTGGGAGAATGTCATATGGTCAGATGAAACCAAAATATAACTTTTTGGTAAAAACTCAACTCGTCGTGTTTGGAGGACAAAGAATGCTGAGTTGCATCCAAAGAACACCATACCTACTGTGAAGCATGGGGGTGGAAACATCATGCTTTGGGGCTGTTTTTCTGCAAAGGGATCAGGACGACTGATCCGTGTAAAGGAAATAATGAATGGGGCCATGTATTGTGAGATTTTGAGTGAAAACCTCCTTCCATCAGCAAGGGCATTGAAAATTAAACGTGGCTGGGTCTTTGCATGACAATGATCCCAAACACACCGCCCGGGCAATGAAGGAGTGGCTTCGTAAGAAGCATTTCAAGGTCCTGGAGTGGCCTAGCCAGTCTCCAGATCTCAACCCCATAGAAAATCTTTGGAGGGAGTTGAAAGTCCGTGTTGCCCAGCGACAGCCCCAAAACATCACTGCTCTAGAGGAGATCTGCATGGAGGAATGGGCCAAAATACCAGCAACAGTGTGTGAAAACCTTGTGAAGACTTACAGAAAACGTTTGACCTGTGTCATTGCCAACAAAGGGTATATAACAAAGTATTGAGAAACTTTTGTTATTGACCAAATACTTATTTTCCACCATAATTTGCAAATAAATCCATAAAAAATCCTGCAATGTGATTTTCTGGAGAAAAAAAATCTCATTTTGTCTGTCATAGTTGACGTGTACCTATGATGAAAATTACAGGCCTCTCTCATCTTTTTAAGTGGGAGAACTTGCACAATTGGTGGCTGACTAAATACTTTTTTTCCCCCACTGTATGTACCTCACTTGGCATCTGAAGACTTCACACTTTTTCGGCCGCAGTTTGATACCATGCTTCCTCATCCGACTACGCACTCTTCTCAGGTCTTCCACATGTTCACTGAACGTCTTGGAATAGCAGAGAACACCGTCCAGATATGGAGAACAGCAGTTGTCCTGTGATCCTTCAAATTGAGTTTCAGCTTAAGGTTCGGAATGCAGCCGATATCTCCATCTTCCTGTTGATATTAATTGATATTTGATATTCTTCCTGTGCAAACACGTCAGATTCTTCGTACAGCATTCTTCTGACTATTTTCTGTTCCTCTTCCTGTAGATGTTCTAAGTCAACAGGTGGGAGCCATTTTTCTCCGGACCCAACTGGTGTGAGACTCTCTTTTCTCTGGTCACCATGGTGAAGCTGAGTGGAGCAAAGGAAAGCATCACTAGACTGACTCACATGCTTCTTCTGACAGTCAGGTGCTGTGATGACAGGTCTGATGTCATCCATCAGCTCTGCCCAACCCAGCACTGTTCTCTGAGAGAGATAAATGTCATGTTGAGTGGAATTCTGAATTGGAATCTTTACCACCTTCGAGGCTCCACAGGGCACATCCACGAGGCATGGAGACAGCTCCAAACCTTCTGGGCAATGGCTGTCCACGGCTGGCTCGAACATCATTGTTCCTCCCTCTGGCCAGGCTCTGATTCTACATTTCTATCATATTAGTGTCTCCTCTTCTCATAGGTCTATTATATGGACAACATCATATTAGTGTCTCCTCTTCTCATAGGTCTATTATATGGACAACATCATATTAGTGTCTCCTCTTCTCATAGGTCTATTATATGGACAACATCATATTAGTGTCTCCTCTTCTCATACAGTGAGGGAAAAAAGTATTTGATCCCCTGCTGATTTTGTACGTTTTCCCACTGACAAAGAAATTATCAGTCTATAATTTTAATGGTAGGTTTATTTGAACAGTGAGAGACAGAATAACAACAAAGAAATCCAGAAAAACACATGTCAAAAATGTTATAAATTGATTTGCATTTTAATGAGGGAAATAAGTATTTGACCCCCTCTCAATCAGAAAGATTTCTGGCTCCCAGGTGTCTTTTACACAGGTAACAAGCTGAGATTAGGAGCACACTCTTAAAGGGAGTGCTCCTAATCTCAGTTTGTTACCTGTATAAAAGACACCTGTCCACAGAAACAATCAATCAATCAGATTCCAAACTCTCCACCATGGCCAAGACCAAAGAGCTCTCCAAGGATGTCAGGGACAAGATTGTAGACCTACACAAGGCTGGAATAGGCTACAAGACCATCGCCAAGCAGCTTGGTGAGAAGGTGACAACAGTTGGTGCGATTATTCACAAATGGAAGAAACACAAAATAACTGTCAATCTCCCTCGGCCTGGGGCTTCATGCAAGATCTCACCTCGTGGAGTTGCAATGATCATGAGAACGGTGAGGAATCAGCCCAGAACTACACGGGAGGATCTTGTCAATGATCTCAAGGCAGCTGGGACCACAGTCACCAAGAAAACAATTGGTAACACACTACGCCGTGAAGGACTGAAATCCTGCAGCGCCCGCAAGGTCCCCTGCTCAAGAAAGCACATATACAGGGCCGTCTGAAGTTTGCCAATGAACATCTGAATGATTCAGAGGAGAACTGGGTGAAAGTTTTGTGGTCAGATGAGACCAAAATCGAGCTCTTTGGCATCAACTCAACTCGCCGTGTTTGGAGGAGGAGGAATGCTGCCTATGACCCCAAGAACACCATCCCCACCGTCAAACATGGAGGTGGAAACATTATGCTTTGGGGGTGTTTTTCTGCTAAGGGGACAGGACAACTTCACTGCAGCAAAGGGACGATGGACGGGGCCATGTACCGTCAAATCTTGGGTGAGAACCTCCTTCCCTTAGCCAGGGCATGGGTATTCCAGCATGACAATGATGGAATAGTAATGTAATGTAGTAATCTAGTAATCTAGTATAATCTAGTAATGTAGTAATCTAGTAACCTATTATAATCTAGTAATGTAGTAATCTAGTAGTCTAGTATAATCTAGTAATGTAGTAATCTAGTATAATCTAATAATGTAGTAATCTAGTAATGTAGTAATCTAGTAATCTAGTATAATCTAGTAATGTAGTAAAATAGTAATCTAGTATAATCTAGTAATGTGCATATGACAAATTAAGATTATGACATTGTGTTACTATTTAGCAATAATAAGTAGGAGTTAGGTCAGACAAGAAAGGAGAAGGAGAACTGTCGACAGACAACTTGTGACAACTGTGAAACCAATATGAGGAAATAGGCCTCCCAACTCAGGGAGGTGAGAAACTGTTAGGCATGGAGAAGATTATGAAACATGTTGCAGAATATGATCAAGACTGATATGTGTACAGTGGAAAAATACAGCCTGCCTAAAGTGGGGGTGGGGTTTTTATCTGACGTGTGTGTATAATGGATGGGCTCTGAACTTGAGAGGGCAGAGCGCTCTCTGAATAGAAACTGGGGGACTCTGTCTGATTCATTGAACTGGAGCTTTACAACCTTCAGGACTCAGACAGAGATATAAAATAGTTCAGTTTGAACATTAAGATATACATTCTTGTGACAATAGGTCTATTATATGGACAACATCATATTAGTGTCTCCTCTTCTCATTGGTCTATTATATGGACAACATCATATCATATTAGTGTCTCCTCATAGGTCTATTATATGGACAACATCACATCATATTAGTGTCTCCCCTTCTCATTGGTCTATTATATGGACAACATCATATTAGTGTCTCCTCTTCTCATAGGTCTATTATATGGACAACATCATATTAGTGTCTCCTCTTCTCATAGGTCTATTATATGGACAACATCATATTAGTGTCTCCTCTTCTCATTGGTCTATTATATGGACAACATCATATTAGTGTCTCCTCTTCTCATAGGTCTATTATATGGACAACATCATATTAGTGTCTCCTCTTCTCATTGGTCTATTATATGGACAACATCACATCATATTAGTGTCTCCTCTTCTCATAGGTCTATTATATGGACAACATCATATCATATTAGTGTCTCCTCTTCTCATAGGTATATTATATGGACAACATCATATTAGTGTCTCCTCTTCTCATTGGTCTATTATATGGACAACATCATATCATATTAGTGTCTCCTCTTCTCATAGGTCTATTATACAGTGCCTTTGGAAAGTATTCCGACCCCGTGGTCCTCTGTAGCTCAGCTGGTAGAGCACGGCGCTTGTAACGCCAAGGTAGTGGGTTCGATCCCCGGGACCACCCATACACAAAAAAAAAAATGTATGCACGCATGACTGTAAGTCGCTTTGGATAAAAGCGTCTGCTAAATGGCATATTATTATTATTATTATATTATTAATTTTTCCACATTTTGTTAGTTTACAGCCTTATTTTAAAATTGATTAAATCGTTTTTTCCCCCCTCAACACATTACCCCATAATGACAAAACAAAAACAGGTTTTTAGAAATGTTTGCTAATTTATAAAAAATAAAAAACTGAAATACTATATTTACATAAGTATTCAGACCCTTTACTCAGTACTTTGTTGAGCACCTTTGTCAGCGATTACAGCCTCGAGTCTTGTTGGGTATGACGCTACAAGCTTGGCACACCTGTAGTTGGTGAGTTTCTACCATTCTTCTCTGCAGATCCTCTCAAGCTCTGTCAGGTTGGATGGGGAGTGTCGCTGCACAGCTATTTTCAGGTCTCTCCAGAGATGTTCGATCGGGTTCAAGTCCGTGCTCTGGCTGGACCACTCAAGAACATTCAGAGACTTGTCCCGAAGACACTCCTGTGTTGTCTTGGCTGTGTGCTTAGGGTCGTTGTCCTGTTGGAAGATGAACCTTCGCCCCAGTCTGAGGTCCTGAGTGCTCTGGAGCAGGTTTTCATCAAGGATCTCTATGTACTTTGCTCCGTTCATCTTTCCCTTGATCCTGACTAGTCTCCCAGTCCCTGCCACTGAACAACATCCCCACAGCATGATGCTGCCACCACCATGCTTCACCGTAGGGATGGTGCCAGGTTCCCTCCAGACATGACGCTTGGCATTCAGGCCAAAGAGTTCAATCTTGGTTTCATCAGACCAGAGAATCTTGTTTCTCATGGTCTGAGAGTCTTTAGGTGCCTTTTGGCAAACTCCAAGCGGGCTGTCATGTGCCTTTTACTGAGGAGTGGCTTCCGTCTGGCCACTCTACCATAAAGGCCTGATTGGTGGAGTGCTGCAGAGATGATTGTCCTTCTGGAAGGTTCTCCCATCTCCACAGATGAACTCTGGAGCTCTGTCAGAGTGACCATCGGGTTCTTGGTCACCTCCCTGACAAAGGCCCTTCTCCCCCGATTGCTCAGTTTGGCTGGGCGGCCAGCTCTAGGAAGAGTCTTGGTGGTTCCAAACTTCTTCCATTTAAGAATGATGGAGGCCACTGTGTTCTTGGGGACCTTCAATGCTTCAGACATTTTTTGGTACCCTTCCCCAGATCTGTGCCTCGACATAATCCTGTCTCGGGGCTCTACGGACAATTCCTTTGACCTCATGGCTTGGTTTTTGCTCTGACATGCACTGTCAACTGTGGGACCTTATATAGACAGGTGTGTGCCTTTCCAAATCATGTCCAACCAATTGAATTTACCACAGGTGGACTCCAATCAAGTTGTAGAAACATCTCAAGGATGATCAATGGAAACAGGATGCACCTTGGCTCAATTTTGAGTCTCATAGCAAAGTGTCTGAATAGTTATGTAAATAAGGTACTTCTGTTGATTTTATTTATTGATCTGTTTGTCAATCAGCAGAGTAGGCTACCCTGTAATTTGTCCTATTTAAAAAGGTTCTGCTAATGTCTCCAGTCATATAAAGTGTGGTAGAATTGCAGGAAATGTGTTTAGGCCACATGTCTCCCGAGCAAACAAAGAAGAATATATCCTATGCCTACTCTAGGCTATACGTGCTCAGACATGCATTGAACGGTCTGTTTTGTGAACAGGGATTGAAAAGTTGATATTAATTGATATTCTTATTAAACAAATGGTAGGAGCAAGAGCAGTGTGAGGGTTTCTCTTTTCTTGGCCTTATACCCCCCCCAGCAGACAATTACCCTGCCCCCACCCGGAAAATATCATGTGTGTATATATCTGTAGACCTATAGAAACTACTATAGTACTACATAGAGCCAATACTACATGGAACTCTATTCCACATCATGAAACTCAGTCAAGCAGTAAACAGATTAAACTACACTTTATGGAACAGCGCGGACTGTGAAGACAAGTTCAGGTTAGTCCCTCCCTGTTTCGTCCGGTTTGTTTCCGTTTGTTTCCTGATGAATATACCCCAAAGCAAAGTTCAGTCGCCAAACGTTGTCGAATGTTTCAGATATAGTTACCACATATAGAGCCGACCTGATTTCTTATTCTAAATGTCAGAGAGACATCTTAATAACCCCCCCCCCCCCTTAATAACCCCCCCCCCCCCCTCACAGTTGTAAATAGGTATTATTAAAAAATGTATTGTTTCATTCACACTGTTGGAGCTCGGAGCTGAAGTATTTCACTGACGCAACTGCATCTGTGCATGTGACTAAATCCAGATCTAATCAGAGGCGTTGCCTATATCCCTGTTCAGATCTAATCAGAGGCGTTGCCTATATCCCTGTCCAGATCTAATCAGAGGCGTTGCCTATATCCCTGTTCAGATCTAATCAGAGGCGTTGCCTATAGCCCTGTTCAGATCTAATCAGAGGCGTTGCCTATATCCCTGTCCAGATCTAATCAGAGGCGTTGCCTATATCCCTGTTCAGATCTAATCAGAGGCGTTGCCTATAGCCCTGTCCAGATCTAATCAGAGGCGTTGCCTATATCCCTGTTCAGATCTAATCAGAGGCGTTGCCTATATCCCTGTTCAGATCTAATCAGAGGCGTTGCCTATATCCCTGTTCAGATCTAATCAGAGGCGTTGCCTATAGCCCTGTTCAGATCTAATCAGAGGCGTTGCCTATATCCCTGTCCAGATCTAATCAGAGGCGTTTCCTATAGCCCTGTTCAGATCTAATCAGAGGCGTTGCCTATAGCCCTGTTCAGATCTAATCAGAGGCGTTGCCTATAGCCCTGTTCAGACAGGATACATTTTACTGGGAGAGCTCAGGTGGAAGAGTGGAAGAGCACAAATCACCACATCTGTAATTTTCCAATGGACATGTATATTTATCTGTTCCTGCTTTTACTTCCTGGCATGGGTCTCCACTAACCGGTGCCCCCTGCACATTGACCGGTACCCCCTGTATATAACCTCCCTACTGTTATTTTATTTTTACTGCTACTCTTTAATTATTTGCTATTTTTATATTTTTTCTTAAAAACTGCATTGTTGGTTAAGGGCTTGTAAGTGATTTGAGGATATACCGCTCTGATTCAACCATGGGACCAGCTCAAGCATTGTAGCTAAGCTGCCTAGGCAGAAGGCAAGCGGTCTGAAGGAGATCATGAGCGAATGCCAGAATAAGACAACCGTCTAGCCTGCTAGCTAACGTTAGCATATAAGATACACCTCATCGTGTTCATACATAGCTGACATAGCTAGCTGGTCAGGTTGAAGATGGTTAGATCAAGACATGCGGAACCATTAGAAAATAAGCTAATTAATGGGACCAGCGCCATTGCTGGATTCTACAAGATAAGCATTGAAAAGGTGACCAGCGGTCGGGAAACACTCCAAACGGCTGCCAGTCCACCCATTATGGCATCATTGACTTGAATGGAGACGACCTTCTATTCATTCTTATGTATATACTTACCCCTATTTAGGACGCTGCGCATGCGCGCATTGGCGTCCTTGGTGGCTAGAGTGCGGAGCCTGGAAAATAACTGCCAACATTTTGTAGGCAGATAGGATACTTGATTCCAGTGGCGGCTGGTGAAAAATATTCTCGGTGGGGCTGTGCCATACTTTTTTTTTCCTGTAACCATCGCGATATATTTTAACACAAACTGCAGGACAGCAGTGCTCAGTGAAACATTCAGTAATTATTTAATGCCAATATTAAAAAGTTGAGGCATTCTTACACAAAAACATATTACACAAACCCAAGCCTTTCATTTGCATTTAAAGTGAACTTTTCACCATTGGTAGTATCGTATCTGAAGATTATGCCTTTGTTAAATGTTTTGGAGGAACAAAGAATGTTGTTTTATGATCTTAGTTCAAATGTAGCGTTGGGAGGGTGATGCCCCAGGGGAGACTGGTGATTGGCCATTGTTTATAAATAGGGGTTAAACGATGGGACGGCAGAACGGCAATCTGGGGGGCCGTTCTCCGGACATCGCGAGTCTGTACCTATGCTGTAAATTCGTGATTTTAATAAAAGCCTCTAACACGATGCAGCATAGCGGACTTTTTGTTGACAGCAATAATTGCCACCACTCATCATATACAACAGTAGTAAACAGGCAACGCAACAGGCATGCTGTCAGAACAGAGTGGAAAGTGGACAATAACATGAAATTATTATAAAGTTTATAGGAAATCTTACACTGTATAAAAGGATGTATAATATAGAAATGGATATCAAGTGGATGAACTCAAACCTTTGACTGGAAGAATAGCATACAGTATTTTATGATCATACTAAATGTGACTAATTGTTAATGTGCTCCAGAACTGCAACAATTAATTGATACAAAACAACATATATACAGTAATATTAGCAAAGACACTATTAAGACTTTCTGGAGTACCATATATAACTGGATTTTTTATGCTAAGGTCAACTATATACAAAGAAACATGCGGCCAGAGCTGCTCTGTGTGTGTGTGTCTGTCATCTTATTTGTACAGGAATTTTATATATATATATATAGACAGACAGACAGACAGACAGACAGACAGACAGATAGTGTGTATATACACACAAACTATGTCTAGTAACTGCTTTTAACCTGTGATGTACATAATTAACTGATGTTATTACGTTTTAAAGCCTTTTTCTATTACATTTGTGAGAGGGATGCAACATAATTTTGTTCTGCTGTGCACTTAGCAATAAAGTTAATCTTCAATAACAACTAGGCCTCTTCTAGAAATTGACCTGGTGGACACCTGAATAATTATTAAACTGTGTAGTACTTTCCTGCATTATTATCAACGTCTGATTGTGTCTTCTCTTTCCTTTTAAAATACTAAAACAAATATAATTGTGACGGCTCTATGATAATCACTCACTTTGATGACCAGACACATTTAGGCTTTTAAACTGTTGTAAGTGAACTATTCATCTTTCTAACAACATCTTTATCAGCCAATAGTAAATATAGTTATTTACCTGATTGTTAGCATGCTGTCTGTGAACCTCTGGACAAGTGCTTTAATGAAGACAGGGTCGATGTTCCTCTTCTGCAGCTGGCTGAAAAGCATGTCCACATTTGGCATGATCTTGTGGAACAGTGCCAGGAAAAAACAGAAAGCCTCGTCTTCGAGCATCCTCACAAAGCCCCCCGCCTCTCTGACAGTCGGGGCATCAAAGTTCCCAGAGTCTCTGATGGTCTGGAAACACGTTAGTGGGTGGAAACGTCAGTCGTCTCGTCAGCTTGAATGGCGATAAAATCAGCACTCTTTACTTCCTCCAGGATGTAATCCTTAAGCACTGGCAGCATACATTCCAACAGCTCGTTCTGTATCGTCTTTGACGTGCCCTTAAAAACGGTAGCTGTCTTCAGGTGCTCCTCCAGCACACTGTCGAGGGAGGCAACAAAATCCACTAAGCCCCGGAAAATGCCGGGGTTGTCCGAGGAGTCAGTCTCCTCGTGCCCACGCAAGGCCAACTCAAAAGCCCCACAGAACTTCACACAATCGATAATTTTGGATAGAATGTGCCTGTTTTTATCCACCTCCTCATTGTGTTTCCTCACCGCAATCCTGTGGCCGTCATCCAGCTGCGTAGCAATGTTCACCCTTCCTAATACAGCTAGCTTTACAGAGTTGTCCATGTGTGCCCTGGTGTTCTCATGTTTCTTTACCTTCTCTGACAGGTGCTTCATATCCCTCACTCCGGTACCTGTCCATGCTGAATCTGACCCCGTCGTTTTAAAAAGCAAGCACGGAAAGCAAAATAAAGCATTAGCATCAGTGCACCCAGCTAGCCAAGCCTTCCTGGTGTACCAGCTACGGGAGAAGCCGCGCATATACTGCTTCCCTTTCTCGCTAGCCTGCTGTCTGATTGAGAGGTCAGGTTGATCTGGGCCCAGCTCTTTCACCCGAACTTTCTCTGACAAAGTTCTCCTCTCAAACGGATCTTGGAGGAGAGATTTCACCGAGTTAGGGTTGGGTCTTGGAGGAGTAACGTTTGCGCTCGCCATTGTCGTCTAGTAAAAATGGCGCCACTGGAGCCCGGTCCTTATTTTATCAGGGGCGAGCTTGGGGCGATAAAATAATCGCCCTCCTTGGATTCGAATTAAAATCGCTGATTAGCTACATTTTATGTCATACATTCATATCTTAAATTAGCAATTGGCTTAACTGCTACGTAGACCCGCCTCCTCGGGGCACTTTCTGTATCGCCCAGAGCTGACGAGGCGTTTGACAGGCAGAGGAAAGGTTGCGATTGCGAATATGATTTTCTATCATATCTTACACATATTACTGTGTGCATTCCATATTTCAAACACACAAATATTGACATACTGATGTTTTTATTATTATTATTATTATTATTATTTTTATTTATTTTTTATTTTATTTTTTAAAATAATTTTATTTAAGGGGGCGGCGCCCTAGCGCCCTCTATCGGCCAGCCGCCACTGCTTGATTCCCAAAATCCTGTTACTGAATATCGATCATCCGTAACTCCTTGTCTATTGGTCCGGATTATATCATGTGTGTATATCTGTAGACCTTTATAGAAACCGTCTGAACCGAACTTTTCTCCAAACCGGCACCTTGCCTGTGGTAGACTGCGCGCAAGACGCGCTTCCACGTGTCCTACCACAGCCAAGATATAGGTGCCGGTTTGGAGAAAAGTTCGGTTTAGGCGGTTTCTATAAAGATATCCACACACAATCCGGACCGACGGTCAACGGATTCTAGATACATATGCCTTCAGTGACAGGGTTTCTGGAAACAAGTAGGCAACCCCCCCCTAAAGAACTTATTCCGTTATTTTCCGGGCTCTTCATTGTAGCCACCTGGGTCGACCATGCGCGGCTTCCTATACAGGGCTATATTGCGCACAGATGAGGTCTTTCTAAATTATATTCTTAAAGAGTTGTTCATGGAAATGGCCATTGAACAGTTATATTGCAGATTGTTTCCTACCTTTTATCGTTTTTCGTCTCTCTCCAATCCCCCGCCTGAGTGGAGACTCGCAGGATTCATCCTTAAGTTATGTGGATCAGTGGATGATAATAATACAACCTGAAATGATATTAGGAAACAAATCAAACTAGACTGTAAATGTGTTGGCATTTCCTCTAGACAACTACATCTACTAGACAGCAGGAACTTCTCATCCTAATGTTGACTCGCTTTGACAGTTTGTCAGACTCTCAAGTCTAGTCTAGACCAGCTAAAATGTAGCAAGTAGGGCCTAACCTTCATTTAACACGTTATTATGATCGATTGTTAGAAAACCCTTACCACGTTATTATGATCGATTGTTAGAAAACCCTTACCACGTTATTATGATCGATTGTTAGAAAACCCTTACCACGTTATTATGATCGATTGTTAGAAAACCCTGACCTCGAGTCCCCGCTTGTATTTTCACTTATACTTCCGTGTATAAAAACCTTATCGGGGCGCGTTCAGCAAGAAGCAACGTTTTGGAACGTTCAGATAGAAATACACTGTAGGACAAACATGCCTCAGACATTTAGAATAAGGAATCACTTCCGCTCTATTCATGGCATTTCTATCGGCAACATTTCGACAACGGTTGGCTACTGAACGTGGTTTTAATGTACTAATCACCAGCAGGAGCGTTGTCTCATACTTTCAGGGGCGTATTCAATCGTTTACATCGTAGCTAAACGTTTTACAACAAAAACGAGCGTTTCTAACTGGACAAGTTCAGGTTAGTCCCTCCCTGTTTCGTCTGGGTTGTTTCCGTTTGTTTCCTGATGAATATACCCCAAAGCAAAGTTCAGTCGCCAAACGTTGTCGAATGTTTCAGATATAGTTACCACATATAGCGCCGACCTGATTTCTTATTCAAAATGTCAGAGAGACATGTTTGTTCATAGCAGAGGCCTATATCTATCGGAACGTTAAAAACCGTTGGGTCCTGCTCAGCGAACATTCCCCAGTTAGTTTAGTCCCGGGCAATGATTATAATTTCATTCATGCATGATGAATGAAGCCGCTCGGTTTGTCGGTCTATTAAAAGCTATAGGAATGATAATCTTAATGACGTGTAAACTATGAAGCGGAACTTCTCTCTGGAGTTTCCTCGCTGCTTGCTGAAGGAATGAACTACAGCATTGAGCAGTCAGTGATCTGTTGCAGTCTGAGTCGGATGCTATAACTTAGAAGCATCAACAGCTTTAACATCCAGTCTGTTCTAGAAGTAGACTTCATGCACTATTATAATAACAATAATATGCCATTTAGCAGACGCTTTTATCCAAAACGACTTACAGTCATGCGTGCATACATTTTTTTAATGTATGGGTGGTCCCGGGGATCGAACCCACTACCGGTTTAGGTGGTTTCTATAAAGATATCCACACCCTGGCGTTACAAGCGCCGTGCTCTACCAGCTGAGCTACAGAGGACCAGGCTACATCATCGTTTCAGGAGATCAAAGAAATTCTGCAAAATCCAAATAAACTGAACGGAAGTAGGCTTCGGCTAAGATGTCAAAGTCTTGTGGTTATTGTGGCAGGTTATTTATTAGCTCTTGTTGAGAGTGACCCTGTATGAAGGCTAGTGTCTCTCGTGTTCTTTCTAGTTGCTGGAAGTTTGAAGGCCAACTGACAGTTTGCAGGGGTTTTCTAGGCTTGCTCACCATCTGACGAGGAAAGGGTGAGGATATCAACATAATATCAGTTTATAAACATACATCAATGCATTTATCGGTAAAGATAACAAGTTAGAACTTCGAAGTTGCCGGTCCCAAGAAATGGAACGTTCCAAAAGGAGATTCCGTTGACGTCATTGACCTAATATGGTGCATCCTGGTAAATGGGCGGGGCCCGGCTATCCCGAGATGGGCGTGCCAGAGGGAGATGCGTCATTTACACAGTCAAAACAGTAAACTTTTGGGAGGTTTGTCTGTTTTAATATCAGAAAAGAAAGCATCATACATGTTTGGTTTTATTTTATTTGTATAGAGACAAGTACAAACATATTGACACATTGAAGGTTCTAAGCTTACATATGGAATTGTTTTAAGATGTTCTTACCAAAGATCATTAGCTATTTGATTTGGAATTTTAGGACCCCTTTAGGTATAAAAACAAATATGTAAAAAATCTATTTGATAAAAATTGAATTAGTCCTTTACTACTATAGCCCATAGAAACACTTTGAATAACACATTAATAAATGGCAAAAAAAGACAGTCAAAAAATAAATCATAAGGAATAAGGTTTGGAAGTGTCTGTCCTATATCTAGTGGATATTAGAAAGCTCAGGAAATATATATATATATATATCATATATTTACACATATTATACCCCTTTTTATTGTTATTCTGTTACTTAGACAGAGACCACCATCTTGTTTGGACGCTACAGACGTCTCCACAGATGCGGAAGGCTGCCATTGGTGCATGTGGTGGATTGAGACGCAGCCCATGCATATCTCTATCATAAACTGATGGATTTTGACAGGGATGTTTTTATTCTGTTACTTAGATTGATGCCTAGTTGTATCAATAGACTCTAGGGGGGTTTAAAGACATGCTCCGGTAGTTTGGAGACTAAGAAATTATTTTTTTAACCTCCCACTTTGGGCTGGATGTTTCAATGTGTAGTTCTTACATGTATAATCTATGAGCAGAAATAGGGTCTTACCTCAATTAGCAATAAAATCCCTAGTTTGAAAGCGACTTTTCTTCAAGCTGTGCCACGCCTTTTCCCCTACATTTCCCCCCACATGAGCCAGCCCCTTTGCCGTTTGAGTTCTAGCCAATGAGCTTCAGCCCCTCACATTTGAGTGACAGCTAGCAAGAGGCCTACCCAGCAGAGCGAGAGACCAATGATGTGGTGCACATATCTGCACATATGTGACATAGTATGCAATTATCGGGGACCACTTGTGGCTCCTGAGTGCTACTTTCAGCGCTACTGTCTAAAAAGTATACAAAAGTATCAGAGAATGTCTTTAATGGGTCTGTTGATAAGACAGTAGTTTATACATGATTTACACTAGTTGACCTACTGTATGTCTGTCTAACAGTATTACAGTACCATGTAGTTGACCTACTGTATGTCTGTCTAACAGTATTACAGTACCATGTAGTTGACCTACTGTATGTCTGTCTAACAGTATTACAGTACCATGTAGTTGACCTACTGTATGTCTGTCTAACAGTATTACAGTACCATGTAGTTGACCTACTGTATGTCTGTCTAACAGTATTATAGTACCATGTAGTTGACCTACTGTATGTCTGTCTAACAGTATTACAGTACCATGTAGTTGACCTACTGTATGTCTGTCTAACAGTATTACAGTACCATGTAGTTGACCTACTGTATGTCTGTCTAACAGTATTACAGTACCATGTAGTTGACCTACTGTATGTCTGTCTAACAGTATTACAGTACCATGTAGTTGACCTACTGTATGTCTGTCTAACAGTATTACAGTACCATGTAGTTGACCTACTGTATGTCTGTCTAACAGTATTACAGTACCATGTAGTTGACCTACTGTATGTCTGTCTAACAGTATTACAGTACCATGTAGTTGACCTACAACTTAGACAGCAACAGAAACTCATGTATTAGTATCACACTGCAACAGTAGAACACATTCACAGCAATCTGATAAAAACTACACTATTAAGATCCTTCTGAAGGAATGTCACAAATTGACTGATCACAAGAAGCATCAAGTAAGATTTGCATAAAGCTTAAAACACATTAATAAAACAAGGTATACCAATCACTTCTTTAAAAAATGTGATACAAAATAATGTATGAATATTTAAAGTATTTACACACAAACTGTTAGTGGTAAATAAAACTACATATTCCTATCCTACAGTTATAATACACATGTTCCTGTGTTTTTAAGGACCTGAGTGACAACACATGTAAGACGTCTGTCCACCAGATGATACATTCCTGTCCCTAAGACTATTTTTATGGACTCAGATCAATCAGTGTGATTTTGAACCAGCCTTCTATATACATTGACCACATTATACTGTCATTATACAACATTATCTTCACCAGATCTCAAACCAGCCTTCTACATTGACCATATTATACTTTCATTATACAACATTATCTTCACCAGATCTCAAACTTCTTGTCTTTCAGGAAGGGTCTTCTGTCCTGGATTCTGTTGTTGAAGAGTCTGTAGAGAAGAACATTACTATTATTAAACATTATTAGAACATTAGACAACAGATCTCCATTCTCCAACAGTTGCTCCCAGCAACAGAGATACCCATATGATCTCTCACACACGCTCTGCCCACCGTCACACACACCCTTACCGTACGGTGTGTATTGAAGTGTTGGTGGAGACCAGTTGGAGTATTTTGTCAGTCAGAGCATCAGTGATGTCATTGTGACTCAGGCTACGAGAGAGAGAGAGAGAGAGAGAGAGAGAGAGAGAGAGAGAGAGAGAGAGAGAGAGAGAGAGAGAGAGAGAGAGAGAGAGAGAGAGAGAGAGAGAGAGAGAGAGAGAGAGAGAGAGAGACAGAGACAGAGACAGAGACAGAGAGAGAGAGAGAGACAGAGAGAGAGACAGGGAGAGAGACAGGGAGAGAGACAGAGAGAGACAGAGACAGAGACAGAGAGAGAACACGAGTGATCAGGCATTTGTCATGTAGTCACACACACACACACACACACACACACACACACACACACACACACACACACACACACACACACACACACACACACACACACACACACACACACACACACACACACACACACACACACACCCACAAGCCACTCACTCCAGGACTTGTACTTTGTGCAGGTGTGTGATCAGGGCCTGTAGGTGGTGGTCTGTGAGTTGACAGTGGCTGAGGTCCAGTTCTGACAGCCCCTCTGAGTGTTCCAGAACCAGGGCCAGAGATCCACAGGCCTTCTGGTCCAGCCTGGTCTCACTGAGGTCCAGCTCTCCATCCAGGGCTCTGCACAGGGACTCTGCGTGCCTCAGCACCCCCTCTTCAATCCCCTCACACACAAGGTCCAGCAGCTGACGTAGCAGAGCTTTGCTGGGGCTGACAGGACAAGAGGCAGAGATAACATTATGACACAGAGTAGGTCTAACTCCTACTGATGAACTAGTTGGTTAAATGTTTGTCTTTGTGTGTCTAACCTCAGCTTGACAATATGCAGGATGGGAAGCAGCTCCCTCAGTGCTCTGTCCTCCACCTCACAGTCTCTTAGGATGATCTGCACCTGGTTCTTTACCAGCTG
>NW_028161392.1:0-30000 GCF_964263955.1 Coregonus lavaretus
AGCCTTAGTGATGCTCTACTACCATCAGTCTGTAAGATCATCACTAGACTCAGCCTTAGTGATGCTCTACTACCATCAGTCTGTAAGATCATCACTAGACTCAGCCTTAGTGATGCTCTACTACCATCAGTCTGTAAGATCATCACTAGACTCAGCCTTAGTGATGCTCTACTACCATCAGTCTGTAAGATCATCACTAGACTCAGCCTTAGTGATGCTCTACTACCATCAGTCTGTAAGCAGTATTCAGCCTTAGTGATGCTCTACTACCATCAGTCTGTAAGCAGTATTCAGCCTTAATGATGCTCTACTACCATCAGTCTGTAAGCAGTATTCAGCCTTAATGATGCTCTACTACCATCAGTCTGTAAGCAGTATCTCTTTGAGACAGACAGACAGATCTCTGATTGAACAGAAATGTTCTTCTGATAAAACAGGAGACATGAGAGGGGGAAGATTCTTCTTCACATTTAAACCCCTGATACCTCTGTCAAAAGAGAAAAGACATCAACAGCTCTGTGTGTGTCTGCGTGTTGTATCTGGTTCACTAGAGGGTTTCTACACAGGGCTTACAGTGTCAAATTGGCACAAGTGACGAAATACATCGGAAATCCATTTGAATTGCATAACGAAAACAGAATAATTGGAGTGAAAATGTCTCCTTCAAACAAACTCTCTCTCTCTCTCTCTCTCTCTCACACACACACACACACACACACACACACACACACACACACACACACACACACACACACACACACACACACACACACACACACACACACACACACACACGCACACGGCTGCCGTACCTCATACTCCTGAGAGAACTTCAGGTTGTCGTTGGCTTTCAGGCGTTCTAGATGATCAGCGAGCTCAGAGATGGGGATAGGTGGGTGACTAGCCATGCCTGACAGAGAGCGAGAGAGAGAGAGTGAGAGCGAGAGCGAGAGAGAACGACAGAGAGAAACAGAGAGATATATATTATTATTCGATTGATGTAAGACTATCAGGATAACAAAGTAGTTCCCCCGAAGTTGTCCATAGACACTGATCTTAGGGACGTTTTTCATTGTTTCGCCTAATGCTTCAGGTTAGGCTCTTGGGAGGGTAAACTGTTCCCAGATCTGTACCTAAGGGCAACTTCAACCCAGAGACAGTTAGAGGAGGTTAGTGTTAGAAGTGTGGTTCTCAGAGCCATTTAAGAGCAGTGTAGTGTTATGTTAATGAAAAGTAGTGTTCTGCTGATGAAAAGTAGTGTTCTGTTGATGAAAAGTAGTGTTATGTTGATGAAAGGTAGTGTTCTGTTGATGAAGGGTAGTATTCTGTTGATGAAGAGTAGTGTTCTGTTGATGAAAAGTAGTGTTCTGTTGATGAAGAGTAGTGTTCTGTTGATGAAAAGTAGTGTTCTGTTGATGAAGAGTAGTGTTCTGTTGATGAAAAGTAGTGTTCTGTTGATGAAGAGTAGTGTTCTGTTGATGAAAAGTAGTGTTCTGTTGATGAAGAGTAGTGTTCTGTTGATGAAAAGTAGTGTTCTGTTGATGAAGAGTAGTGTTCTGTTGATGAAAAGTAGTGTTCTGTTGATGAAGAGTAGTGTTACATTTACATTTACATTTTTTTACATTTACGTCATTTAGCAGACGCTCTTATCCAGAGCGACTTACAGTTAGTGAATACCCCGTGGAAATCGAACCCACAACCCTGGCGTTGCAAACGCCATGCTCTATCAACTGAGCTACATCCCTGCCGGCCATTCCCTCCCCTACCCTGGATGACGCTGGGCCAATTGTGCGCCACCCATGAGTCTCCCGGTCGCGGCCGGCTGCGACAGAGCCTGGATTCGAACCAGGATCTCTAGTGGCACAGCTAGCACTGCGATGCAGTGCCTTAGACCACTGCGCCACTCAGGAGACAGTGTTCTGTTGATGAAGAGTAATGTTCTGTTGATGAAGCGTAGTGTTCTGTTGATGAAGAGTAGTGTTCTGTTGATGAAGAGCAGTGTTCTGTTGATGAAAAGTAGTGTTCTGTTAATGAAGAGTAGTGTTCTGTTGATGAAAAGTAGTGTTCTGTTGATGAAGAGTAGTGTTCTGTTGACGAAGAGTAGTGTTCTGTTGATGAAGAGTAGTGTTCTGTTGACGAAGAGTAGTGTTCTGTTGATGAAGAGTAGTGTTCTGTTGATGAAGAGTAGTGTTCTGTTGACGAAGAGTAGTGTTCTGTTGATGAAAAGTAGTGTTCTGTTGATGAAGAGTAGTGTTCTGTTGATGAAGAGTAGTGTTCTGTTGATGAAGTGTAGTGTTCTGTTGATGAAGAGCAGTGTTATGTTAATGAAGAGTAGTGTTCTGTTGATGAAGAGTAGTGTTCTGTTGATGAAGAGTAGTGTTCTGTTGATGAAGAGTAGTGTTCTGTTGATGAAGGGTAGTGTTCTGTTGATGAAGAGTAGTGTTCTGTTGATGAAGAGTAGTGTTCTGTTGATGAAGAGTAGTGTTATGTTAATGAAGAGTAGTGTTCTGTTGATGAAGAGTAGTGTTATGTTAATGAAGAGTAGTGTTCTGTTGATGAAGAGTAGTAGCTGGTGATGAAGAGCAGTAGTTGATGCTGAAGACATCTTGTTAAGCAGATATTTTCAAAGCAAGAGCAAGCCTCACATGGGGCCTGGAGTCTTTCCTGGGCCTGGTATCCTGACAGCAATGGAACTTAGGTTTACGAATGTATTAACGATGCATCGTTCCTACAACGGCCGAAGATCTCACATGCGTTTCCCAAAACACTACATAGGGAGAACTTTCACTAAGTGCGCCGTTGGAGCATGTGTGGATACTAATAGGATCAAAAAGCAGCGCTGCTCTCAGATCAGCTTTCTCCATTCAAATCTTACCTTATAATTATTACACAATACTGATGACGGATCAGATCCTAGAGAGATATTATCCCTTACAGGCTATGGCTACAAATATAGAGGCAGATTATAATGCTGAGGACGAGGCCCTAGCCTACCCTATAATAACACACTAAATCACAGATTATAATGCTGAGGACGAGGCCCTAGCCTACCCTATAATAATACACTAAATCACAGATTATAATGCTGAGGACGAGGCCCTAGCCTACCCTATAATAACACACTAAATCACAGATTATAATGCTGAGGATGAGGCCCTAGCCTACCCTATAATAACACACTAAATCACAGATTATAATGCTGAGGACGAGGCCCTAGCCTACCCTATAATAATACACTAAATCACAGATTATAATGCTGAGGACGAGGCCCTAGCCTACCCTATAATAACACACTAAATCACAGATTATAATGCTGAGGACGAGGCCCTAGCCTACCCTATAATAATACACTAAATCACAGATTATAATGCTGAGGACGAGGCCCTAGCCTACCCTATAATAACACACTAAATCACAGATTATAATGCTGAGGATGAGGCCCTAGCCTTCCCTATAATAATACACTAAATCACAGATTATAATGCTGAGAATGAGGCCCTAGCCTACCCTATAATAACACACTAAATCACAGATTATAATGCTGAGGATGAGGCCCTAGCCTACCCTATAATAACACACTAAATCACAGATTATAATGCTGAGGACGAGGCCCTAGCCTACCCTATAATAACACACTAAATCACAGATTATAATGCTGAGGACGAGGCCCTAGCCTACCCTATAATAACACACTAAATCACAGATTATAATGCTGAGGATGAGGCCCTAGCCTTCCTATAATAACACACTAAATCACAGATTATAATGCTGAGGACGAGGCCCTAGCCTACCCTATAATAACACACTAAATCACAGATTATAATGCTGAGGATGAGGCCCTAGCCTACCCTATAATAATACACTAAATCACAGATTATAATGCTGAGGACGAGGCCCTAGCCTACCCTATAATAACACACTAAATCACAGATTATAATGCTGAGGATGAGGCCCTAGCCTTCCCTATAATAACACACTAAATCACAGATTATAATGCTGAGAATGAGGCCCTAGCCTACCCTATAATAACACACTAAATCACAGATTATAATGCTGAGAATGAGGCCCTAGCCTACCCTATAATAATACACTAAATCACAGATTATAATGCTGAGGATGAGGCCCTAGCCTACCCTATAATAACACACTAAATCACAGATTATAATGCTGAGGACGAGGCCCTAGCCTACCCTATAATAACACACTAAATCACAGATTATAATGCTGAGGATGAGGCCCTAGCCTTCCCTATAATAACACACTAAATCACAGATTATAATGCTGAGAATGAGGCCCTAGCCTACCGTATAATAACACACTAAATCACAGATTATAATGCTGAGAATGAGGCCCTAGCCTTCCCTATAATAACACACTAAATCACAGATTATAATGCTGAGAATGAGGCCCTAGCCTACCCTATAATAACACACTAAATCACAGATTATAATGCTGAGGATGAGGCCCTAGCCTTCCCTATAATAACACACTAAATCACAGATTATAATGCTGAGAATGAGGCCCTAGCCTACCCTATAATAACACACTAAATCACAGATTATAATGCTGAGAATGAGGCCCTAGCCTACCCTATAATAACACACTAAATCACAGATTATAATGCTGAGGATGAGGCCCTAGCCTACCCTATAATAACACACTAAATCACAGATTATAATGCTGAGGACGAGGCCCTAGCCTTCCCTATAATAACGCACTAAATCACAGATTATAATGCTGAGGACGAGGCCCTAGCCTTCCCTATAATAACGCACTAAATCACAGATTATAATGCTGAGGATGATGGCCCTAGCCTTCCCTATAATAACACACTAAATCACAGATTATAATGCTGAGGATGAGGCCCTAGCCTTCCCTATAATAACACACTAAATCACAGATTATAATGCTGAGGATGAGGCCCTAGCCTACCCTATAATAATACACTAAATCACAGATTATAACGCTGAGGACGAGAACCTAGCCTTCCCTATAATAACACACTAAATCACAGATTATAATGCTGAGGACGAGGCCCTAGCCTTCCCTATAATAACACACTAAATCACAGATTATAATGCTGAGGATGAGGACCTAGCCTACCCTATAATAACACACTAAATCACAGATTATAATGCTGAGGATGAGGCCCTAGCCTACCCTATAATAACACACTAAATCACAGATTATAATGCTGAGGACGAGGCCCTAGCCTACCCTATAATAACACACTAAATCACAGATTATAATGCTGAGGATGAGGCCCTAGCCTTCCCTATAATAACACACTAAATCACAGATTATAATGCTGAGGATGAGGCCCTAGCCTTCCCTATAATAACACACTAAATCACAGATTATAATGCTGAGAATGAGGCCCTAGCCTACCCTATAATAACACACTAAATCACAGATTATAATGCTGAGAATGAGGCCCTAGCCTACCCTATAATAATACACTAAATCACAGATTATGATGCTGAGAATGAGGCCCTAGCCTACCCTATAATAACACACTAAATCACAGATTATAATGCTGAGGATGAGGCCCTAGCCTTCCCTATAATAACGCACTAAATCACAGATTATAATGCTGAGAATGAGGCCCTAGCCTACCCTATAATAACACACTAAATCACAGATTATAATGCTGAGGATGAGGCCCTAGCCTTCCCTATAATAACACACTAAATCACAGATTATAATGCTGAGGACGAGGCCCTAGCCTACCCTATAATAACACACTAAATCACAGATTATAATGCTGAGGATGAGGCCCTAGCCTACCCTATAATAACACACTAAATCACAGATTATAATGCTGAGGACGAGGCCCTAGCCTACCCTATAATAACACACTAAATCACAGATTATAATGCTGAGGATGAGGCCCTAGCCTACCCTATAATAACACACTAAATCACAGATTATAATGCTGAGGACGAGGCCCTAGCCTACCCTATAATAACACACTAAATCACAGATTATAATGCTGAGGACGAGGCCCTAGCCTTCCCTATAATAACACACTAAATCACAGATTATAATGCTGAGGATGAGGCCCTAGCCTTCCCTATAATAACACACTAAATCACAGATTATAATGCTGAGGACGAGGCCCTAGCCTTCCCTATAATAATACACTAAATCACAGATTATAATGCTGAGGACGAGGCCCTAGCCTTCCCTATAATAACACACTAAATCACAGATTATAATGCTGAGGATGAGGCCCTAGCCTTCCCTATAATAACACACTAAATCACAGATTATAATGCTGAGGATGAGGCCCTAGCCTTCCCTATAATAACACACTAAATCACAGATTATAATGCTGAGGATGAGGCCCTAGCCTTCCCTATAATAACACACTAAATCACAGATTATAATGCTGAGGACGAGGCCCTAGCCTTCCCTATAATAACACACTAAATCACAGATTATAATGCTGAGGACGAGGCCCTAGCCTACCCTATAATAACACACTAAATCACAGATTATAATGCTGAGGACGAGGCCCTAGCCTTCCCTATAATAACACACTAAATCACAGATTATAATGCTGAGGACGAGGCCCTAGCCTACCCTATAATAACACACTAAATCACAGATTATAATGCTGAGGATGAGGCCCTAGCCTACCCTATAATAATACACTAAGTCACAGATTATAATGCTGAGGATGAGGCCCTAGCCTACCCTATAATAACACACTAAATCACAGATTATAATGCTGAGGATGAGGCCCTAGCCTACCCTATAATAATACACTAAATCACAGATTATAATGCTGAGGACGAGGCCCTAGCCTACCCTATAATAACACACTAAATCACAGATTATAATGCTGAGGATGAGGCCCTAGCCTTCCCTATAATAACACACTAAATCACAGATTATAATGCTGAGGATGAGGCCCTAGCCTACCCTATAATAACACACTAAATCACAGATTATAATGCTGAGGACGAGGCCCTAGCCTTCCCTATAATAACACACTAAATCACAGATTATAATGCTGAGGATGAGGCCCTAGCCTTCCCTATAATAACACACTAAATCACAGATTATAATGCTGAGGATGAGGCCCTAGCCTTCCCTATAATAACACACTAAATCACAGATTATAATGCTGAGGATGAGGCCCTAGCCTTCCCTATAATAACACACTAAATCACAGATTATAATGCTGAGGACGAGGCCCTAGCCTTCCCTATAATAACACACTAAATCACAGATTATAATGCTGAGGACGAGGCCCTAGCCTACCCTATAATAACACACTAAATCACAGATTATAATGCTGAGGACGAGGCCCTAGCCTTCCCTATAATAACACACTAAATCACAGATTATAATGCTGAGGACGAGGCCCTAGCCTACCCTATAATAACACACTAAATCACAGATTATAATGCTGAGGATGAGGCCCTAGCCTACCCTATAATAATGCACTGAATCACAGATTATAATGCTGAGGACGAGGCCCTAGCCTACCCTATAATAATACACTAAATCACAGATTATAATGCTGAGGATGAGGCCCTAGCCTACCCTATAATAATGCACTAAATCACAGATTATAATGCGGAGGATGAGGCCCTAGCCTACCCTATAATAATACACTAAATCACAGATTATAATGCTGAGGACGAGGCCCTAGCCTACCCTATAATAACACACTAAATCACAGATTATAATGCTGAGGATGAGGCCCTAGCCTTCCCTATAATAACACACTAAATCACAGATTATAATGCTGAGGATGAGGCCCTAGCCTACCCTATAATAACACACTAAATCACAGATTATAATGCTGAGGACGAGGCCCTAGCCTTCCCTATAATAACACACTAAATCACAGATTATAATGCTGAGGATGAGGCCCTAGCCTACCCTATAATAACACACTAAATCACAGATTATAATGCTGAGGACGAGGCCCTAGCCTTCCCTATAATAACACACTAAATCACAGATTATAATGCTGAGGACGAGGCCCTAGCCTACCCTATAATAATACACTAAATCACAGATTATAATGCTGAGGACGAGGCCCTAGCCTACCCTATAATAACACACTAAATCACAGATTATAATGCTGAGAACGAGGCCCTAGCCTACCCTATAATAACACACTAAATCACAGATTATAATGCTGAGGATGAGGCCCTAGCCTTCCCTATAATAACACACTAAATCACAGATTATAATGCTGAGGATGAGGCTCTAGCTTTCCCTATAATAACACACTAAATCACAGATTATAATGCTGAGGATGAGGCCCTAGCCTACCCTATAATAACACACTAAATCACAGATTATAATGCTGAGGATGAGGCCCTAGCCTTCCCTATAATAACACACTAAATCACAGATTATAATACTGAGGATGAGGCCCTAGCCTTCCCTATAATAACACACTAAATCACAGATTATAATGCTGAGGATGAGGCCCTAGCCGACCCTATAATAACACACTAAATCACAGATTATAATGCTGAGGACGAGGCCCTAGCCTTCCCTATAATAACACACTAAATCACAGATTATAATGCTGAGGACGAGGCCCTAGCCTTCCCTATAATAACACACTAAATCACAGATTATAATGCTGAGGATGAGGCCCTAGCCTACCCTATAATAATACACTAAATCACAGATTATAATGCTGAGGATGAGGCCCTAGCCTACCCTATAATAACACACTAAATCACAGATTATAATGCTGAGGACGAGGCCCTAGCCTACCCTATAATAACACACTAAATCACAGATTATAATGCTGAGGACGAGGCCCTAGCCTACCCTATAATAACACACTAAATCACAGATTATAATGCTGAGGATGAGGCCCTAGCCTACCCTATAATAACACACTAAATCACAGATTATAATGCTGAGGATGAGGCCCTAGCCTTCCCTATAATAACGCACTAAATCACAGATTATAATGCTGAGGATGAGGCCCTGGCCTACCCTATAATAATGCACTAAATCACAGATTATAATGCTGAGGATGAGGCCCCAGCCTTCCCTATAATAACACACTAAATCACAGATTATAATGCTGAGGATGAGGCCCTAGCCTACCCTATAATAACACACTAAATCACAGATTATAATGCTGAGGATGAGGCCCTAGCCTACCATATAATAACACACTAAATCACAGATTATAATGCTGAGGATGAGGCCCTAGCCTTCCCTATAATAATACACTAAATCACAGATTATAATGCTGAGGATGAGGCCCTAGCCTACCCTATAATAACACACTAAATCACAGATTATAATACTGAGGATGAGGCCCTAGCCTTCCCTATAATAACACACTAAATCACAGATTATAATGCTGAGGATGAGGCCCTAGCCTTCCCTATAATAACACACTAAATCACAGATTATAATGCTGAGGATGAGGCCCTAGCCTACCCTATAATAACACACTAAATCACAGATTATAATGCTGAGGATGAGGCCCTAGCCTACCATATAATAACACACTAAATCACAGATTATAATGCTGAGGATGAGGCCCTAGCCTTCCCTATAATAATACACTAAATCACAGATTATAATGCTGAGGATGAGGCCCTAGCCTACCCTATAATAACACACTAAATCACAGATTATAATACTGAGGATGAGGCCCTAGCCTTCCCTATAATAACACACTAAATCACAGATTATAATGCTGAGGATGAGGCCCTAGCCTTCCCTATAATAACACACTAAATCACAGATTATAATGCTGAGGACGAGGCCCTAGCCTACCCTATAATAACACACTAAATCACAGATTATAATGCTGAGGATGAGGCCCTAGCCTACCCTATAATAATACACTAAATCACAGATTATAATGCTGAGGACGAGGCCCTAGCCTACCCTATAATAACACACTAAATCACAGATTATAATGCTGAGGACGAGGCCCTAGCCGACCCTATAATAATACACTAAATCACAGATTATAATGCTGAGGATGAGGCCCTAGCCTTCCCTATAATAACACACTAAATCACAGATTATAATGCTGAGGATGAGGCCCTAGCCTTCCCTATAATAACACACTAAATCACAGATTATAATGCTGAGGACGAGGCCCTAGCCTTCCCTATAATAACACACTAAATCACAGATTATAATGCTGAGGATGAGGCCCTAGCCTTCCCTATAATAACACACTAAATCACAGATTATAATGCTGAGGATGAGAGCCTACCCTATAATAACACACTAAATCACAGATTATAATGCTGAGGATGAGGCCCTAGTCTTCCCTATAATAACACACTAAATCACAGATTATAATGCTGAGGATGAGGCCCTAGCCTACCCTATAATAACACACTAAATCACAGATTATAATGCTGAGGACGAGGCCCTAGCCTTCCCTATAATAATACACTAAATCACAGATTATAATGCTGAGGACGAGGCCCTAGCCTTCCCTATAATAACACACTAAATCACAGATTATAATGCTGAGGATGAGGCCCTAGCCTTCCCTATAATAACACACTAAATCACAGATTATAATGCTGAGGATGAGGCCCTAGCCTTCCCTGTAATAACACACTAAATCACAGATTATAATGCTGAGGATGAGGCCCTAGCCTTCCCTATAATAACACACTAAATCACAGATTATAATGCTGAGGATGAGGCCCTAGCCTTCCCTATAATAACACACTAAATCACAGATTATAATGCTGAGGATGAGGCCCTAGCCTTCCCTATAATAACACACTAAATCACAGATTATAATGCTGAGGATGAGGCCCTAGCCTTCCCTATAATAACACACTAAATCACAGATTATAATGCTGAGGATGAGGCCCTAGCCTTCCCTATAATAACACACTAAATCACAGATTATAATGCTGAGGATGAGGCCCTAGCCTACCCTATAATAACACACTAAATCACAGATTATAATGCTGAGGATGAGGCCCTAGCCTACCCTATAATAACACACTAAATCACAGATTATAATGCTGAGGATGAGGCCCTAGCCTACCCTATAATAACACACTAAATCACAGATTATAATGCTGAGGACGAGGCCCTAGCCTACCCTATAATAACACACTAAATCACAGATTATAATGCTGAGGATGAGGCCCTAGCCTACCCTATAATAACACACTAAATCACAGATTATAATGCTGAGGATGAGGCCCTAGCCTACCCTATAATAACACACTAAATCACAGATTATAATGCTGAGGACGAGGCCCTAGCCTACCCTATAATAACACACTAAATCACAGATTATAATGCTGAGGATGAGGCCCTAGCCTTCCCTATAATAACACACTAAATCACAGATTATAATGCTGAGGACGAGGCCCTAGCCTACCCTATAATAACACACTAAATCACAGATTATAATGCTGAGGACGAGGCCCTAGCCTTCCCTATAATAACACACTAAATCACAGATTATAATGCTGAGGACGAGGCCCTAGCCTACCCTATAATAACACACTAAATCACAGATTATAATGCTGAGGACGAGGCCCTAGCCTTCCCTATAATAACACACTAAATCACAGATTATAATGCTGAGGATGAGAGCCTTCCCTATAATAATACACTAAATCACAGATTATAATGCTGAGGACGAGGCCCTAGCCTTCCCTATAATAACACACTAAATCACAGATTATAATGCTGAGGATGAGGCCCTAGCCTACCCTATAATAACACACTAAATCACAGATTATAATGCTGAGGATGAGGCCCTAGCCTTCCCTATAATAACACACTAAATCACAGATTATAATGCTGAGGATGAGGCCCTAGCCTTCCCTATAATAACACACTAAATCACAGATTATAATGCTGAGGATGAGAGCCTACCCTATAATAACACACTAAATCACAGATTATAATGATGAGGATGAGGCCCTAGCCTACCCTATAATAACACACTAAATCACAGATTATAATGCTGAGGATGAGAGCCTACCCTATAATAACACACTAAATCACAGATTATAATGCTGAGGACGAGGCCCTAGCCTACCCTATAATAACACACTAAATCACAGATTATAATGCTGAGGACGAGGCCCTAGCCTACCCTATAATAACACACTAAATCACAGATTATAATGCTGAGGACGAGGCCCTAGCCTACCCTATAATAACACACTAAATCACAGATTATAATGCTGAGGACGAGGCCCTAGCCTTCCCTATAATAATACACTAAATCACAGATTATAATGCTGAGGACGAGGCCCTAGCCTTCCCTATAATAATACACTAAATCACAGATTATAATGCTGAGAATGAGGCCCTAGCCTTCCCTATAATAATACACTAAATCACAGATTATAATGCTGAGAATGAGGCCCTAGCCTTCCCTATAATAATACACTAAATCACAGATTATAATGCTGAGGATGAGGCCCTAGCCTTCCCTATAATAATACACTAAATCACAGATTATAATGCTGAGGATGAGGCCCTAGCCTTCCCTATAATAATACACTAAATCACAGATTATAATGCTGAGGATGAGGCCCTAGCCTTCCCTATAATAACACACTAAATCACAGATTATAATGCTGAGGATGAGAGCCTTCCCTATAATAATACACTAAATCACAGATTATAATGCTGAGGATGAGGCCCTAGCCTACCCTATAATAACACACTAAATCACAGATTATAATGCTGAGGATGAGGCCCTAGCCTTCCCTATAATAACACACTAAATCACAGATTATAATGCTGAGGACGAGGCCCTAGCCTACCCTATAATAACACACTAAATCACAGATTATAATGCTGAGGACGAGGCCCTAGCCTTCCCTATAATAACACACTAAATCACAGATTATAATGCTGAGGATGAGGCCCTAGCATAGCCTATAATAACACACTAAATCACAGATTATAATGCTGAGGACGTGGCCCTAGCCTTCCCTATAATAACACACTAAATCACAGATTATAATGCTGAGGATGAGGCCCTAGCCTTCCCTATAATAACACACTGAATCACAGATTATAATGCTGAGGACGAGGCCCAAGCCTTCCCTATAATAACACACTAAATCACAGATTATAATGCTGAGGATGAGGCCCTAGCATTCCCTATAATAACACACTAAATCACAGATTATAATGCTGAGGATGAGAGCCTACCCTATAATAACACACTAAATCACAGATTATAATGCTGAGGATGAGGCCCTAGCCTTCCCTATAATAACACACTAAATCACAGATTATAATGCTGAGGATGAGGCCCTAGCCTTCCCTATAATAACACACTAAATCACAGATTATAATGCTGAGGATGAGAGCCTACCCTATAATAACACACTAAATCACAGATTATAATGCTGAGGATGAGGCCCTAGCCTACCCTATAATAACACACTAAATAACAGATTATAATGCTGAGGATGAGGCCCTAGCCTTCCCTATAATAACACACTAAATCACAGATTATAATGCTGAGGATGACGCCCTAGCCTTCCCTATAATAACACACTAAATCACAGATTATAATGCTGAGGACGAGGCCCTAGCCTACCCTATAATAACACACTAAATCACAGATTATAATGCTGAGGATGAGGCCCTAGCCTTCCCTATAATAATACACTAAATCACAGATTATAATGCTGAGGATGAGGCCCAAGCCTACCCTATAATAACACACTAAATCACAGATTATAATGCTGAGGACGAGGCCCTAGCCTTCCCTATAATAACACACTAAATCACAGATTATAATGCTGAGGATGAGGCCCTAGCCTTCCCTATAATAACACACTAAATCACAGATTATAATGCTGAGGATGAGGCGCTAGCCTTCCCTATAATAACACACTAAATCACAGATTATAATGCTGAGGATGAGAGCCTACCCTATAATAACACACTAAATCACAGATTATAATGCTGAGGATGAGGCCCTAGTCTTCCCTATAATAACACACTAAATCACAGATTATAATGCTGAGGATGAGGCCCTAGCCTACCCTATAATAACACACTAAATCACAGATTATAATGCTGAGGATGAGGCCCTAGCCTACCCTATAATAACACACTAAATCACAGATTATAATGCTGAGGACGAGGCCCTAGCCTTCCCTATAATAACACACTAAATCACAGATTATAATGCTGAGGACGAGGCCCTAGCCTTCCCTATAATAACACACTAAATCACAGATTATAATGCTGAGGATGAGGCCCTAGCCTACCCTATAATAACACACTAAATCACAGATTATAATGCTGAGGACGAGGCCCTAGCCTACCCTATAATAACACACTAAATCACAGATTATAATGCTGAGGACGAGGCCCTAGCCTTCCCTATAATAACACACTAAATCACAGATTATAATGCTGAGGACGAGGCCCTAGCCTTCCCTATAATAACACACTAAATCACAGATTATAATGCTGAGGATGAGGCCCTAGCCTACCCTATAATAACACACTAAATCACAGATTATAATGCTGAGGATGAGGCCCTAGCCTTCCCTATAATAATACACTAAATCACAGATTATAATGCTGAGGACGAGGCCCTAGCCTACCCTATAATAACACACTAAATCACAGATTATAATGCTGAGGATGAGGCCCTAGCCTTCCCTATAATAACACACTAAATCACAGATTATAATGCTGAGGACGAGGCCCTAGCCTACCCTATAATAACACACTAAATCACAGATTATAATGCTGAGGATGAGGCCCTAGCCTACCCTATAATAATACACTAAATCACAGATTATAATGCTGAGGACGAGGCCCTAGCCTTCCCTATAATAACACACTAAATCACAGATTATAATGCTGAGGACGAGGCCCTAGCCTTCCCTATAATAACACACTAAATCACAGATTATAATGCTGAGGATGAGGCCCTAGCCTTCCCTATAATAACACACTAAATCACAGATTATAATGCTGAGGACGAGGCCCTAGCCTTCCCTATAATAACACACTAAATCACAGATTATAATGCTGAGGACGAGGCCCTAGCCTTCCCTATAATAACACACTAAATCACAGATTATAATGCTGAGGATGAGGCCCTAGCCTTCCCTATAATAACACACTAAATCACAGATTATAATGCTGAGGACGAGGCCCTAGCCTACCCTATAATAACACACTAAATCACAGATTATAATGCTGAGGACGAGGCCCTAGCCTACCCTATAATAATACACTAAATCACAGATTATAATGCTGAGGACGAGGCCCTAGCCTTCCCTATAATAACACACTAAATCACAGATTATAATGCTGAGGATGAGGCCCTAGCCTTCCCTATAATAACACACTAAATCACAGATTATAATGCTGAGGATGAGGCCCTAGCCTACCCTATAATAACACACTAAATCACAGATTATAATGCTGAGGATGAGGCCCTAGCCTACCCTATAATAATACACTAAATCACAGATTATAATGCTGAGGATGAGGCCCTAGCCTACCCTATAATAATACACTAAATCACAGATTATAATGCTGAGGACGAGGCCCTGGCCTACCCTATAATAACACACTAAATCACAGATTATAATGCTGAGGATGAGGCCCTAGCCTTCCCTATAATAACACACTAAATCACAGATTATAATGCTGAGGACGAGGCCCTAGCCTTCCCTATAATAACACACTAAATCACAGATTATAATGCTGAGGACGAGGCCCTAGCCTACCCTATAATAACACACTAAATCACAGATTATAATGCTGAGGACGAGGCCCTAGCCTACCCTATAATAACACACTAAATCACAGATTATAATGCTGAGGATGAGGCCCTAGCCTACCCTATAATAACACACTAAATCACAGATTATAATGCTGAGGATGAGGCCCTAGCCTACCCTATAATAACACACTAAATCACAGATTATAATGCTGAGGATGAGGCCCTAGCGTTCCCTATAATAACACACAAAATCACAGATTATAATGCTGAGGACGAGGCCCTAGCCTTCCCTATAATAACACACTAAATCACAGATTATAATGCTGAGGACGAGGCCCTAGCCTACCCTATAATAACGCACTAAATCACAGATTATAATGCTGAGGATGAGGCCCTAGCCTACCCTATAATAACACACTAAATCACAGATTATAATGCTGAGGATGAGGCCCTAGCCTTCCCTATAATAACACACTAAATCACAGATTATAATGCTGAGGATGAGGCCCTAGCCTACCCTATAATAACACACTAAATCACAGATTATAATGCTGAGGATGAGGCCCTAGCCTACCCTATAATAACACACTAAATCACAGATTATAATGCTGAGGATGAGGCCCTAGCCTTCCCTATAATAACACACTAAATCACAGATTATAATGCTGAGGATGAGGCCCTAGCCTACCCTATAATAACACACTAAATCACAGATTATAATGCTGAGGATGAGAGCCTTCCCTATAATAACACACTAAATCACAGATTATAATGCTGAGGACGAGGCCCTAGCCTTCCCTATAATAACACACTAAATCACAGATTATAATGCTGAGGACGAGGCCCTAGCCTTCCCTATAATAACACACTAAATCACAGATTATAATGCTGAGGACGAGGCCCTAGCCTTCCCTATAATAACACACTAAATCACAGATTATAATGCTGAGGACGAGGCCCTAGCCTACCCTATAATAACACACTAAATCACAGATTATAATGCTGAGGATGAGGCCCTAGCCTTCCCTATAATAACACACTAAATCACAGATTATAATGCTGAGGATGAGGCCCTAGCCTACCCTATAATAACACACTAAATCACAGATTATAATGCTGAGGATGAGAGCCTTCCCTATAATAACACACAAAATCACAGATTATAATCCTGAGGACGAGGCCCTAGCCTTCCCTATAATAACACACTAAATCACAGATTATAATGCTGAGGATGAGGCCCTAGCCTTCCCTATAATAACACACTAAATCACAGATTATAATGCTGAGGATGAGGCCCTAGCCTTCCCTATAATAACACACTAAATCACAGATTATAATGCTGAGGACGAGGCCCTAGCCTTCCCTATAATAACACACTAAATCACAGATTATAATGCTGAGGATGAGGCCCTAGCCTTCCCTATAATAACACACTAAATCACAGATTATAATGCTGAGGATGAGAGCCTACCCTATAATAACACACTAAATCACAGATTATAATGCTGAGGATGAGGCCCTAGTCTTCCCTATAATAACACACTAAATCACAGATTATAATGCTGAGGATGAGGCCCTAGCCTACCCTATAATAACACACTAAATCACAGATTATAATGCTGAGGACGAGGCCCTAGCCTTCCCTATAATAATACACTAAATCACAGATTATAATGCTGAGGACGAGGCCCTAGCCTTCCCTATAATAACACACTAAATCACAGATTATAATGCTGAGGATGAGGCCCTAGCCTTCCCTATAATAACACACTAAATCACAGATTATAATGCTGAGGATGAGGCCCTAGCCTTCCCTGTAATAACACACTAAATCACAGATTATAATGCTGAGGATGAGGCCCTAGCCTTCCCTATAATAACACACTAAATCACAGATTATAATGCTGAGGATGAGGCCCTAGCCTTCCCTATAATAACACACTAAATCACAGATTATAATGCTGAGGATGAGGCCCTAGCCTTCCCTATAATAACACACTAAATCACAGATTATAATGCTGAGGATGAGGCCCTAGCCTTCCCTATAATAACACACTAAATCACAGATTATAATGCTGAGGATGAGGCCCTAGCCTTCCCTATAATAACACACTAAATCACAGATTATAATGCTGAGGATGAGGCCCTAGCCTACCCTATAATAACACACTAAATCACAGATTATAATGCTGAGGATGAGGCCCTAGCCTACCCTATAATAACACACTAAATCACAGATTATAATGCTGAGGATGAGGCCCTAGCCTACCCTATAATAACACACTAAATCACAGATTATAATGCTGAGGACGAGGCCCTAGCCTACCCTATAATAACACACTAAATCACAGATTATAATGCTGAGGATGAGGCCCTAGCCTACCCTATAATAACACACTAAATCACAGATTATAATGCTGAGGATGAGGCCCTAGCCTACCCTATAATAACACACTAAATCACAGATTATAATGCTGAGGACGAGGCCCTAGCCTACCCTATAATAACACACTAAATCACAGATTATAATGCTGAGGATGAGGCCCTAGCCTTCCCTATAATAACACACTAAATCACAGATTATAATGCTGAGGACGAGGCCCTAGCCTACCCTATAATAACACACTAAATCACAGATTATAATGCTGAGGACGAGGCCCTAGCCTTCCCTATAATAACACACTAAATCACAGATTATAATGCTGAGGACGAGGCCCTAGCCTACCCTATAATAACACACTAAATCACAGATTATAATGCTGAGGACGAGGCCCTAGCCTTCCCTATAATAACACACTAAATCACAGATTATAATGCTGAGGATGAGAGCCTTCCCTATAATAATACACTAAATCACAGATTATAATGCTGAGGACGAGGCCCTAGCCTTCCCTATAATAACACACTAAATCACAGATTATAATGCTGAGGATGAGGCCCTAGCCTACCCTATAATAACACACTAAATCACAGATTATAATGCTGAGGATGAGGCCCTAGCCTTCCCTATAATAACACACTAAATCACAGATTATAATGCTGAGGATGAGGCCCTAGCCTTCCCTATAATAACACACTAAATCACAGATTATAATGCTGAGGATGAGAGCCTACCCTATAATAACACACTAAATCACAGATTATAATGATGAGGATGAGGCCCTAGCCTACCCTATAATAACACACTAAATCACAGATTATAATGCTGAGGATGAGAGCCTACCCTATAATAACACACTAAATCACAGATTATAATGCTGAGGACGAGGCCCTAGCCTACCCTATAATAACACACTAAATCACAGATTATAATGCTGAGGACGAGGCCCTAGCCTACCCTATAATAACACACTAAATCACAGATTATAATGCTGAGGACGAGGCCCTAGCCTACCCTATAATAACACACTAAATCACAGATTATAATGCTGAGGACGAGGCCCTAGCCTTCCCTATAATAATACACTAAATCACAGATTATAATGCTGAGGACGAGGCCCTAGCCTTCCCTATAATAATACACTAAATCACAGATTATAATGCTGAGAATGAGGCCCTAGCCTTCCCTATAATAATACACTAAATCACAGATTATAATGCTGAGAATGAGGCCCTAGCCTTCCCTATAATAATACACTAAATCACAGATTATAATGCTGAGGATGAGGCCCTAGCCTTCCCTATAATAATACACTAAATCACAGATTATAATGCTGAGGATGAGGCCCTAGCCTTCCCTATAATAATACACTAAATCACAGATTATAATGCTGAGGATGAGGCCCTAGCCTTCCCTATAATAACACACTAAATCACAGATTATAATGCTGAGGATGAGAGCCTTCCCTATAATAATACACTAAATCACAGATTATAATGCTGAGGATGAGGCCCTAACCTACCCTATAATAACACACTAAATCACAGATTATAATGCTGAGGATGAGGCCCTAGCCTTCCCTATAATAACACACTAAATCACAGATTATAATGCTGAGGACGAGGCCCTAGCCTACCCTATAATAACACACTAAATCACAGATTATAATGCTGAGGACGAGGCCCTAGCCTTCCCTATAATAACACACTAAATCACAGATTATAATGCTGAGGATGAGGCCCTAGCATAGCCTATAATAACACACTAAATCACAGATTATAATGCTGAGGACGAGGCCCTAGCCTTCCCTATAATAACACACTAAATCACAGATTATAATGCTGAGGATGAGGCCCTAGCCTTCCCTATAATAACACACTGAATCACAGATTATAATGCTGAGGACGAGGCCCAAGCCTTCCCTATAATAACACACTAAATCACAGATTATAATGCTGAGGATGAGGCCCTAGCCTTCCCTATAATAACACACTAAATCACAGATTATAATGCTGAGGATGAGAGCCTACCCTATAATAACACACTAAATCACAGATTATAATGCTGAGGATGAGGCCCTAGCCTTCCCTATAATAACACACTAAATCACAGATTATAATGCTGAGGATGAGGCCCTAGCCTTCCCTATAATAACACACTAAATCACAGATTATAATGCTGAGGATGAGAGCCTACCCTATAATAACACACTAAATCACAGATTATAATGCTGAGGATGAGGCCCTAGCCTACCCTATAATAACACACTAAATAACAGATTATAATGCTGAGGATGAGGCCCTAGCCTTCCCTATAATAACACACTAAATCACAGATTATAATGCTGAGGATGAGGCCCTAGCCTTCCCTATAATAATACACTAAATCACAGATTATAATGCTGAGGATGAGGCCCAAGCCTACCCTATAATAACACACTAAATCACAGATTATAATGCTGAGGACGAGGCCCTAGCCTTCCCTATAATAACACACTAAATCACAGATTATAATGCTGAGGATGAGGCCCTAGCCTTCCCTATAATAACACACTAAATCACAGATTATAATGCTGAGGATGAGGCCCTAGCCTTCCCTATAATAACACACTAAATCACAGATTATAATGCTGAGGATGAGAGCCTACCCTATAATAACACACTAAATCACAGATTATAATGCTGAGGATGAGGCCCTAGTCTTCCCTATAATAACACACTAAATCACAGATTATAATGCTGAGGATGAGGCCCTAGCCTACCCTATAATAACACACTAAATCACAGATTATAATGCTGAGGATGAGGCCCTAGCCTACCCTATAATAACACACTAAATCACAGATTATAATGCTGAGGACGAGGCCCTAGCCTTCCCTATAATAACACACTAAATCACAGATTATAATGCTGAGGACGAGGCCCTAGCCTTCCCTATAATAACACACTAAATCACAGATTATAATGCTGAGGATGAGGCCCTAGCCTACCCTATAATAACACACTAAATCACAGATTATAATGCTGAGGACGAGGCCCTAGCCTACCCTATAATAACACACTAAATCACAGATTATAATGCTGAGGACGAGGCCCTAGCCTTCCCTATAATAACACACTAAATCACAGATTATAATGCTGAGGACGAGGCCCTAGCCTTCCCTATAATAACACACTAAATCACAGATTATAATGCTGAGGATGAGGCCCTAGCCTACCCTATAATAACACACTAAATCACAGATTATAATGCTGAGGATGAGGCCCTAGCCTTCCCTATAATAATACACTAAATCACAGATTATAATGCTGAGGACGAGGCCCTAGCCTACCCTATAATAACACACTAAATCACAGATTATAATGCTGAGGATGAGGCCCTAGCCTTCCCTATAATAACACACTAAATCACAGATTATAATGCTGAGGACGAGGCCCTAGCCTACCCTATAATAACACACTAAATCACAGATTATAATGCTGAGGATGAGGCCCTAGCCTACCCTATAATAATACACTAAATCACAGATTATAATGCTGAGGATGAGGCCCTAGCCTTCCCTATAATAACACACTAAATCACAGATTATAATGCTGAGGATGAGGCCCTAGCCTTCCCTATAATAACACACTAAATCACAGATTATAATGCTGAGGATGAGAGCCTACCCTATAATAACACACTAAATCACAGATTATAATGATGAGGATGAGGCCCTAGCCTACCCTATAATAACACACTAAATCACAGATTATAATGCTGAGGATGAGAGCCTACCCTATAATAACACACTAAATCACAGATTATAATGCTGAGGACGAGGCCCTAGCCTACCCTATAATAACACACTAAATCACAGATTATAATGCTGAGGACGAGGCCCTAGCCTACCCTATAATAACACACTAAATCACAGATTATAATGCTGAGGACGAGGCCCTAGCCTACCCTATAATAACACACTAAATCACAGATTATAATGCTGAGGACGAGGCCCTAGCCTTCCCTATAATAATACACTAAATCACAGATTATAATGCTGAGGACGAGGCCCTAGCCTTCCCTATAATAATACACTAAATCACAGATTATAATGCTGAGAATGAGGCCCTAGCCTTCCCTATAATAATACACTAAATCACAGATTATAATGCTGAGAATGAGGCCCTAGCCTTCCCTATAATAATACACTAAATCACAGATTATAATGCTGAGGATGAGGCCCTAGCCTTCCCTATAATAATACACTAAATCACAGATTATAATGCTGAGGATGAGGCCCTAGCCTTCCCTATAATAATACACTAAATCACAGATTATAATGCTGAGGATGAGGCCCTAGCCTTCCCTATAATAACACACTAAATCACAGATTATAATGCTGAGGATGAGAGCCTTCCCTATAATAATACACTAAATCACAGATTATAATGCTGAGGATGAGGCCCTAGCCTACCCTATAATAACACACTAAATCACAGATTATAATGCTGAGGATGAGGCCCTAGCCTTCCCTATAATAACACACTAAATCACAGATTATAATGCTGAGGACGAGGCCCTAGCCTACCCTATAATAACACACTAAATCACAGATTATAATGCTGAGGACGAGGCCCTAGCCTTCCCTATAATAACACACTAAATCACAGATTATAATGCTGAGGATGAGGCCCTAGCATAGCCTATAATAACACACTAAATCACAGATTATAATGCTGAGGACGAGGCCCTAGCCTTCCCTATAATAACACACTAAATCACAGATTATAATGCTGAGGATGAGGCCCTAGCCTTCCCTATAATAACACACTGAATCACAGATTATAATGCTGAGGACGAGGCCCAAGCCTTCCCTATAATAACACACTAAATCACAGATTATAATGCTGAGGATGAGGCCCTAGCCTTCCCTATAATAACACACTAAATCACAGATTATAATGCTGAGGATGAGAGCCTACCCTATAATAACACACTAAATCACAGATTATAATGCTGAGGATGAGGCCCTAGCCTTCCCTATAATAACACACTAAATCACAGATTATAATGCTGAGGATGAGGCCCTAGCCTTCCCTATAATAACACACTAAATCACAGATTATAATGCTGAGGATGAGAGCCTACCCTATAATAACACACTAAATCACAGATTATAATGCTGAGGATGAGGCCCTAGCCTACCCTATAATAACACACTAAATAACAGATTATAATGCTGAGGATGAGGCCCTAGCCTTCCCTATAATAACACACTAAATCACAGATTATAATGCTGAGGATGAGGCCCTAGCCTTCCCTATAATAATACACTAAATCACAGATTATAATGCTGAGGATGAGGCCCAAGCCTACCCTATAATAACACACTAAATCACAGATTATAATGCTGAGGACGAGGCCCTAGCCTTCCCTATAATAACACACTAAATCACAGATTATAATGCTGAGGATGAGGCCCTAGCCTTCCCTATAATAACACACTAAATCACAGATTATAATGCTGAGGATGAGGCCCTAGCCTTCCCTATAATAACACACTAAATCACAGATTATAATGCTGAGGATGAGAGCCTACCCTATAATAACACACTAAATCACAGATTATAATGCTGAGGATGAGGCCCTAGTCTTCCCTATAATAACACACTAAATCACAGATTATAATGCTGAGGATGAGGCCCTAGCCTACCCTATAATAACACACTAAATCACAGATTATAATGCTGAGGATGAGGCCCTAGCCTACCCTATAATAACACACTAAATCACAGATTATAATGCTGAGGACGAGGCCCTAGCCTTCCCTATAATAACACACTAAATCACAGATTATAATGCTGAGGACGAGGCCCTAGCCTTCCCTATAATAACACACTAAATCACAGATTATAATGCTGAGGATGAGGCACTAGCCTACCCTATAATAACACACTAAATCACAGATTATAATGCTGAGGACGAGGCCCTAGCCTACCCTATAATAACACACTAAATCACAGATTATAATGCTGAGGACGAGGCCCTAGCCTTCCCTATAATAACACACTAAATCACAGATTATAATGCTGAGGACGAGGCCCTAGCCTTCCCTATAATAACACACTAAATCACAGATTATAATGCTGAGGATGAGGCCCTAGCCTACCCTATAATAACACACTAAATCACAGATTATAATGCTGAGGATGAGGCCCTAGCCTTCCCTATAATAATACACTAAATCACAGATTATAATGCTGAGGACGAGGCCCTAGCCTACCCTATAATAACACACTAAATCACAGATTATAATGCTGAGGATGAGGCCCTAGCCTTCCCTATAATAACACACTAAATCACAGATTATAATGCTGAGGACGAGGCCCTAGCCTACCCTATAATAACACACTAAATCACAGATTATAATGCTGAGGATGAGGCCCTAGCCTACCCTATAATAATACACTAAATCACAGATTATAATGCTGAGGACGAGGCCCTAGCCTTCCCTATAATAACACACTAAATCACAGATTATAATGCTGAGGACGAGGCCCTAGCCTTCCCTATAATAACACACTAAATCACAGATTATAATGCTGAGGATGAGGCCCTAGCCTTCCCTATAATAACACACTAAATCACAGATTATAATGCTGAGGACGAGGCCCTAGCCTACCCTATAATAACACACTAAATCACAGATTATAATGCTGAGGACGAGGCCCTAGCCTTCCCTATAATAACACACTAAATCACAGATTATAATGCTGAGGACGAGGCCCTAGCCTTCCCTATAATAACACACTAAATCACAGATTATAATGCTGAGGACGAGGCCCTAGCCTTCCCTATAATAACACACTAAATCACAGATTATAATGCTGAGGATGAGGCCCTAGCCTACCCTATAATAATACACTAAATCACAGATTATAATGCTGAGGACGAGGCCCTGGCCTACCCTATAATAACACACTAAATCACAGATTATAATGCTGAGGATGAGGCCCTAGCCTTCCCTATAATAACACACTAAATCACAGATTATAATGCTGAGGACGAGGCCCTAGCCTTCCCTATAATAACACACTAAATCACAGATTATAATGCTGAGGACGAGGCCCTAGCCTACCCTATAATAACACACTAAATCACAGATTATAATGCTGAGGACGAGGCCCTAGCCTACCCTATAATAACACACTAAATCACAGATTATAATGCTGAGGACGAGGCCCTAGCCTACCCTATAATAACACACTAAATCACAGATTATAATGCTGAGGATGAGGCCCTAGCCTACCCTATAATAACACACTAAATCACAGATTATAATGCTGAGGATGAGGCCCTAGCCTACCCTATAATAACACACTAAATCACAGATTATAATGCTGAGGATGAGGCCCTAGCGTTCCCTATAATAACACACTAAATCACAGATTATAATGCTGAGGACGAGGCCCTAGCCTTCCCTATAATAACACACTAAATCACAGATTATAATGCTGAGGACGAGGCCCTAGCCTACCCTATAATAACGCACTAAATCACAGATTATAATGCTGAGGATGAGGCCCTAGCCTACCCTATAATAACACACTAAATCACAGATTATAATGCTGAGGATGAGGCCCTAGCCTTCCCTATAATAACACACTAAATCACAGATTATAATGCTGAGGATGAGGCCCTAGCCTACCCTATAATAACACACTAAATCACAGATTATAATGCTGAGGATGAGGCCCTAGCCTACCCTATAATAACACACTAAATCACAGATTATAATGCTGAGGATGAGGCCCTAGCCTTCCCTATAATAACACACTAAATCACAGATTATAATGCTGAGGATGAGGCCCTAGCCTACCCTATAATAACACACTAAATCACAGATTATAATGCTGAGGATGAGAGCCTTCCCTATAATAACACACTAAATCACAGATTATAATGCTGAGGACGAGGCCCTAGCCTTCCCTATAATAACACACTAAATCACAGATTATAATGCTGAGGACGAGGCCCTAGCCTTCCCTATAATAACACACTAAATCACAGATTATAATGCTGAGGACGAGGCCCTAGCCTTCCCTATAATAACACACTAAATCACAGATTATAATGCTGAGGACGAGGCCCTAGCCTACCCTATAATAACACACTAAATCACAGATTATAATGCTGAGGATGAGGCCCTAGCCTTCCCTATAATAACACACTAAATCACAGATTATAATGCTGAGGATGAGGCCCTAGCCTACCCTATAATAACACACTAAATCACAGATTATAATGCTGAGGATGAGAGCCTTCCCTATAATAACACACTAAATCACAGATTATAATGCTGAGGACGAGGCCCTAGCCTTCCCTATAATAACACACTAAATCACAGATTATAATGCTGAGGACGAGGCCCTAGCCTTCCCTATAATAACACACTAAATCACAGATTATAATGCTGAGGACGAGGCCCTAGCCTACCCTATAATAACACACTAAATCACAGATTATAATGCTGAGGATGAGGCCCTAGCCTTCCCTATAATAACACACTAAATCACAGATTATAATGCTGAGGACGAGGCCCTAGCCTTCCCTATAATAACACACTAAATCACAGATTATAATACTGAGGACGAGGCCCTAGCCTACCCTATAATAACACACTAAATCACAGATTATAATGCTGAGGATGAGGCCCTAGCCTACCCTATAATAACACACTAAATCACAGATTATAATGCTGAGGACGAGGCCCTAGCCTACCCTATAATAACACACTAAATCACAGATTATAATGCTGAGGACGAGGCCCTAGCCTACCCTATAATAATACACTAAATCACAGATTATAATGCTGAGGATGAGGCCCTAGCCTACCCTATAATAACACACTAAATCACAGATTATAATGCTGAGGACGAGGCCCTAGCCTACCCTATAATAATACACTAAATCACAGATTATAATGCTGAGGACGAGGCCCTAGCCTACCCTATAATAACACACTAAATCACAGATTATAATGCTGAGGATGAGGCCCTAGCCTACCCTATAATAATACACTAAATCACAGATTATAATGCTGAGGACGAGGCCCTAGCCTTCCCTATAATAACACACTAAATCACAGATTATAATGCTGAGGACGAGGCCCTAGCCTTCCCTATAATAACACACTAAATCACAGATTATAATGCTGAGGATGAGGCCCTAGCCTTCCCTATAATAACACACTAAATCACAGATTATAATGCTGAGGACGAGGCCCTAGCCTACCCTATAATAACACACTAAATCACAGATTATAATGCTGAGGACGAGGCCCTAGCCTTCCCTATAATAACACACTAAATCACAGATTATAATGCTGAGGACGAGGCCCTAGCCTTCCCTATAATAACAAACTAAATCACAGATTATAATGCTGAGGACGAGGCCCTAGCCTTCCCTATAATAACACACTAAATCACAGATTATAATGCTGAGGATGAGGCCCTAGCCTTCCCTATAATAACACACTAAATCACAGATTATAATGCTGAGGACGAGGCCCTAGCCTACCCTATAATAACACACTAAATCACAGATTATAATGCTGAGGACGAGGCCCTAGCCTACCCTATAATAATACACTAAATCACAGATTATAATGCTGAGGACGAGGCCCTAGCCTTCCCTATAATAACACACTAAATCACAGATTATAATGCTGAGGATGAGGCCCTAGCCTTCCCTATAATAACACACTAAATCACAGATTATAATGCTGAGGATGAGGCCCTAGCCTACCCTATAATAACACACTAAATCACAGATTATAATGCTGAGGATGAGGCCCTAGCCTACCCTATAATAATACACTAAATCACAGATTATAATGCTGAGGATGAGGCCCTAGCCTACCCTATAATAATACACTAAATCACAGATTATAATGCTGAGGACGAGGCCCTGGCCTACCCTATAATAACACACTAAATCACAGATTATAATGCTGAGGATGAGGCCCTAGCCTTCCCTATAATAACACACTAAATCACAGATTATAATGCTGAGGACGAGGCCCTAGCCTTCCCTATAATAACACACTAAATCACAGATTATAATGCTGAGGACGAGGCCCTAGCCTACCCTATAATAACACACTAAATCACAGATTATAATGCTGAGGACGAGGCCCTAGCCTACCCTATAATAACACACTAAATCACAGATTATAATGCTGAGGACGAGGCCCTAGCCTACCCTATAATAACACACTAAATCACAGATTATAATGCTGAGGATGAGGCCCTAGCCTACCCTATAATAACACACTAAATCACAGATTATAATGCTGAGGATGAGGCCCTAGCCTACCCTATAATAACACACTAAATCACAGATTATAATGCTGAGGATGAGGCCCTAGCGTTCCCTATAATAACACACTAAATCACAGATTATAATGCTGAGGACGAGGCCCTAGCCTTCCCTATAATAACACACTAAATCACAGATTATAATGCTGAGGACGAGGCCCTAGCCTACCCTATAATAACGCACTAAATCACAGATTATAATGCTGAGGATGAGGCCCTAGCCTACCCTATAATAACACACTAAATCACAGATTATAATGCTGAGGATGAGGCCCTAGCCTTCCCTATAATAACACACTAAATCACACATTATAATGCTGAGGATGAGGCCCTAGCCTACCCTATAATAACACACTAAATCACAGATTATAATGCTGAGGATGAGGCCCTAGCCTACCCTATAATAACACACTAAATCACAGATTATAATGCTGAGGATGAGGCCCTAGCCTTCCCTATAATAACACACTAAATCACAGATTATAATGCTGAGGATGAGGCCCTAGCCTACCCTATAATAACACACTAAATCACAGATTATAATGCTGAGGATGAGAGCCTTCCCTATAATAACACACTAAATCACAGATTATAATGCTGAGGACGAGGCCCTAGCCTTCCCTATAATAACACACTAAATCACAGATTATAATGCTGAGGACGAGGCCCTAGCCTTCCCTATAATAACACACTAAATCACAGATTATAATGCTGAGGACGAGGCCCTAGCCTTCCCTATAATAACACACTAAATCACAGATTATAATGCTGAGGACGAGGCCCTAGCCTACCCTATAATAACACACTAAATCACAGATTATAATGCTGAGGATGAGGCCCTAGCCTTCCCTATAATAACACACTAAATCACAGATTATAATGCTGAGGATGAGGCCCTAGCCTACCCTATAATAACACACTAAATCACAGATTATAATGCTGAGGATGAGAGCCTTCCCTATAATAACACACTAAATCACAGATTATAATGCTGAGGACGAGGCCCTAGCCTTCCCTATAATAACACACTAAATCACAGATTATAATGCTGAGGACGAGGCCCTAGCCTTCCCTATAATAACACACTAAATCACAGATTATAATGCTGAGGACGAGGCCCTAGCCTACCCTATAATAACACACTAAATCACAGATTATAATGCTGAGGATGAGGCCCTAGCCTTCCCTATAATACACTAAATCACAGATTATAATGCTGAGGACGAGGCCCTAGCCTTCCCTATAATAACACACTAAATCACAGATTATAATACTGAGGACGAGGCCCTAGCCTACCCTATAATAACACACTAAATCACAGATTATAATGCTGAGGATGAGGCCCTAGCCTACCCTATAATAACACACTAAATCACAGATTATAATGCTGAGGACGAGGCCCTAGCCTACCCTATAATAACACACTAAATCACAGATTATAATGCTGAGGACGAGGCCCTAGCCTACCCTATAATAATACACTAAATCACAGATTATAATGCTGAGGATGAGGCCCTAGCCTACCCTATAATAACACACTA
>NW_028161392.1:35000-38019 GCF_964263955.1 Coregonus lavaretus
TAGAGAGAGGGGAGGAGAGTGAGATGGGAGAGAGATGGATAGAGAGAGGGGAGGAGAGTGAGATGGGAGAGAGATGGATAGAGAGAGGGGAGGTGAGATAGAAGGGAGAGAGATGGATAGAGAGGGGGGGGATAGAGATAGATAGAGAGAGTGGAGGAGAGGATAGATATAGATAGAGAGAGTGGAGGAGAGGATAGATATAGATAGAGAGAGTGGAGGAGAGGATAGATATAGATAGATAGAGAGAGTGGAGGAGAGGATAGATTATAGGTAGAGAGAGGGGAGGAGAGGATAGATATAGATAGAGAGAGTGGAGAGAGGATATATATATAGATAGAGAGAGTGGAGGAGAGGATAGATATAGATAGAGAGAGTGGAGGAGAGGATATATATAGATAGAGAGAGTGGAGGAGAGGATAGATATAGATAGAGAGAGGGGAGGAGAGGATAGATATAGGTAGATAGAGTGGAGGAGAGGATAGATATAGATAGAGAGAGTGGAGGAGAGGATAGATATAGGTAGAGAGAGGGGAGGAGAGGATAGATATAGATAGAGGAGAGTGGAGGAGAGGATAGATATAGATAGAGAGAGTGGAGGAGAGGATAGATATAGATAGAGAGAGTGGAGGAGAGGATAGATATAGATAGAGAGAGGGGAGGAGAGGATAGATATAGATAGAGAGAGTGGAGGAGAGGATAGATATAGATAGAGAGAGTGAGGAGAGGATAGATATAGATAGAGAGAGTGGAGGAGAGGATAGATATAGATAGAGAGAGTGGAGGAGAGGATAGATATAGATAGAGAGAGTGGAGGAGAGGATAGATATAGATAGAGAGAGTGGATGAGAGGATAGATATAGATAGAGAGAGTGGAGGAGAGGATAGAATATAGATAGAGAGAGGGGAGGAGAGGATATTATATAGATAGAGAGAGTGGAGGAGAGGATAGATATAGATAGAGAGAGTGGAGGAGAGGATATATATAGATAGAGAGAGTGGAGGAGAGGATAGATATAGATAGAGAGAGGGGAGGAGAGGATAGATATAGATAGAGAGAGTGGAGGAGAGGATAGATATTAGATAGAGAGAGTGGAGGAGAGGATAGATATAGATAGAGAGAGTGGAGGAGAGGATAGATATAGATAGAGAGAGTGGAGGAGAGGATAGATATAGATAGAGAGAGTGGAGGAGAGGATAGATATAGATAGAGAGAGTGGAGGAGAGGATAGATATAGATAGAGAGAGTGGATGAGAGGATAGATATAGATAGAGAGAGTGGAGGAGAGGATAGATATAGATAGAGAGAGGGGAGGAGAGGATAGATATAGATAGAGAGAGTGGAGGAGAGGATAGATATAGATAGAGAGAGTGGAGGAGAGGATAGATATAGATAGAGAGAGTGGAGGAGAGGATATATATAGATAGAGAGAGTGGAGGAGAGGATATATATAGATAGAGAGAGGGGAGGAGAGGATAGATATAGATAGAGAGAGTGGAGGAGAGGATAGATATAGAGAGAGTGGAGGAGAGGATAGAGATAGATAGAGAGAGTGGATAGAGGATAGATATAGATAGAGGAGTGGAGGAGAGGATAGATATAGATAGAGAGAGTGGAGGAGAGGATAGATATAGATAGAGAGAGTGGAGGAGAGGATAGATATAGATTAGAGAGAGTGGAGGAGAGGATAGATATAGATAGAGAGAGTGGAGGAGAGGATAGATATAGATAGAGAGAGTGGAGGAGGATAGATATAGATAGAGAGAGTGGAGGAGAGGATAGATATAGATAGAGAGAGTGGAGGAGAGGATAGATATAGATAGAGAGAGTGAGGAGAGGATAGATATAGATAGAGAGAGTGGAGGAGAGGATAGATATAGATAGAGAGAGTGGAGGAGAGGATAGATATAGATAGAGAGAGTGGAGGAGAGGATATATATAGATAGAGAGAGTGGAGGAGAGGATATATATATAGATAGAGAGAGTGGAGGAGAGGATAGATATAGATAGAGAGAGTGGAGGAGAGGATAGATATAGATAGAGAGAGTGGAGGAGAGGATATATATAGATAGAGAGAGTGGAGGAGAGGATAGATATAGACTAGAGAGAGGGGAGGAGAGGATAGATATAGAAGAGAGAGGGAGGAGAGGATAGATATAGATAGAGAGAGTGGAGGATAGGATAGATATAGATAGAGAGAGTGGAGGAGAGGATAGATATAGATAGAGAGAGTGGAGGAGAGGATGATATAGATAGAGAGAGTGGAGGACGAGGATAGATATAGATAGAGAGAGTGGAGGAGAGGATAGATATAGATAGAGAGAGTGGAGGAGAGGATAGATATAAGATAGAGAGAGTGGAGGAGAGGATAGATAATAGATAGAGAGAGTGGAGGAGAGGATAGATATAGATAGAGAGAGTGGAGGAGAGGATATATATAGATAGAGAGAGGGGAGGAGAGGATAGATATAGATAGAGAGAGTGGAGGAGAGGATAGATATAGATAGAGAGAGTGGAGGAGAGGATAGATATAGATAGAGAGAGTGGAGGAGAGGATATATATAGATAGAGAGTGGAGGAGAGGATATATATAGATAGAGATGAGGTGAGGAGAGGATAGATATAGTTAGAGAGAGTGGAGGAGAGGATAGATTAGATAGAGAGAGTGGAGGAGAGGATAGATATAGATAGAGAGTGGAGGAGAGGATAGATATAGATAGAGAGAGTGGAGGAGAGGATAGAGATAGAGAGAGAGAGTGGAGGAGAGGATAGATATAGATTAGAGAGAGTGGAGGAGAGGATATATATAGGTAGAGAGAGTGGAGGAGATGATATATATAGGTAGAGAGAGTGGAGGAGACGATAGACATAGGTAGAGATAGTGGAGGAGAGGATAGATATAGATAGAGTGAGGGGAGGAGAGGATAGATATAGATAGAGAGAGTGGAGGAGAGGATAGTTATAGATAGAGAGAGTGAGGAGAGGAAGAGATAGAGAGAGTGAGTGGAGGAGAGGATAGAT
>NW_028161391.1:0-35071 GCF_964263955.1 Coregonus lavaretus
ACTAGCCTCGTATTCTTTCAATTTGAAGGAACGGCCACCCCAGTGCTGTCATTGAGATTCTGGATGTCTCTTGTTTAATTTGAAGGAACGGCCACCCCAGTGCTGTCATCTAGATTATAACCTATATTCTCCCGCTCAAAAAGTGAACCAAAAGTTAGTTGAATTTCCAATGTGTTAACACTATGCTTTCAACCATCTAAACGCAGAACCAAATTCCAATGGGAAAGAATGTCTGATTTTTGATTTAGTTGTCACCGAAATGTGCTGTATATCACTTGAAAGCAAAGTTCAAATGGGGAATACAGTGTCAGATATTGTGTTCATTTATACAACAGATTAATGTGTAATCACTGTGCTTCATCTAATATCACAACCAAATGACCTGGATTTCAGTTGAGATTACTTTAAAAGTACATGGTACTTTTCAGTGATCAATGCTGTTCCAGATTCTGACATTATTACACCAATGGTGAAGATCTCCAAAGACCTGCGACGACCTATGCATACTATCTTGAACATGCTTTATAAGATCACATAAGAAGACATTTACAGTTACAGTACCCTCAACATGTGGTTATGGATGTGTGATTCATTTTAAAGTTTGTAACATAGCCTTAACTTTAGGCTATTTAATGTAATACTAAAGTCATATTGAATTGTTTTTGGTTGTCAACGCAGCCACTGACTTTAGTCTGGCTTTAATTCAATTTTGTCTATAAATTAATAATTGATATGTTGAATTCATGTCTCCATCTCAACCAAAAATCTAAGTGAAAGAATATGACTGAATCAAATCAAACTGTATTTAAAGTGCATTTAAAGTTTGATTTGATTTAGTCCTATTCTTTAACTTAGATTGTTGGTTGAGATGGAGACATGAATTCAACATATCAATTATTTTAATTTGTAGACAAAATTGAATTAAAGCCAGACTAAGTCAGCGGCACAGATGGAACTATCAAAGCAGAAGATACATCTCCTTCAAATGTTCATATTTGATTGCGTTGTCAACCAAACACAATGAATATCACTAAATTGAATTTTAAATAAACCAGAGCTTGAAACCCCTAGGCCTATGTGTGTGTTAGTTTATTAGGATCCCCATTAGCTTTTGCAGAAGCATCAGCTACACCTCCTGGGGTCCACAAAAACAACAAACATGACAAGGAACAACACACTGATCCACTGATAGACAAGGAAGGTCACACACATATAAAATACAAAGATATACAAACAATACAACTAAAAAACGATGTGTCTGTGTGTGTCTGTGTGTTAGTGTGTGTCTGTGTGTGTCTGTGTGTGTCTGTGTGTTAGTGTGTGTCTGTGTGTGTGAGAGTGTGTCTGTGTGTTAGTGTGTATGTGTGTTAATGTGTCTGTGTGTTAATGTGTCTGTGTGTTAATGTGTCTGTGTGTTAATGTGTCTGTGTGTGTTAGAGTGTGTATGTGTGTTAGTGTGTGTCTGTGTGTTAGTGTGTGTCTGTGTGTTATTGTGTGTCTGTGTGTTAGTTTGTGTCTGTGTGTTAGTGTGTATGTGTGTGTTAGAGTGTGTCTGTGTGTGTGAGAGTGTGTCTGTGTGTTAGTGTGTATGTGTGTTAATGTGTCTGTGTGTTAATGTGTCTGTGTGTTAATGTGTCTGTGTGTGTTAGAGTGTGTATGTGTGTTAGTGTGTGTCTGTGTGTTAGTGTGTGTCTGTGTGTTATTGTGTGTCTGTGTGTTAGTTTGTGTCTGTGTGTTAGTGTGTATGTGTGTGTTAGAGTGTGTATGTGTGTTAGTGTGTGTCTGTGTGTTAGTGTGTGTCTGTGTGTTATTGTGTGTCTGTGTGTTAGTTTGTGTCTGTGTGTTAGTGTGTATGTGTGTGTTAGAGTGTCTGTGTGTTAGAGTGTGTGTGTGTGTGTGTGTGTTAGTGTGTGTCTGTGTGTTAGAGTGTGTCTGTGTGTTAGAGTGTGTGTGTGTGTGTGTGTGTGTGTGTCCCCTCACCTGATGTTCCATGAGATGTTGTTTAATCATGGCTCTGTATAATATTGTGTGTTGCCGTGAATTCATTTTTGACTAGGGCACTGTGAAGAGTCCCCTGGTGGCATGTCTTGTGGGGTATGTATGGGTGTCAGAGCTGAATGTTATTTGATTATGCAGACAATCTTGAATTTTCAGCACATTAATATTTCTCATAAAAACCAGAAGAGAAGCAGTTAATCTCTTGTCAAGTCTCAACCAGGAAAGACTTGCAGGAAATACTGGCAGGAATGACTGACATTCATGTTGTTGATGTTAGTTCTGTGCAGTTAAAGGTGTGATGCTCTGTTTTGAGCCAGCTGCAGCTTTTCTAGGTCTTTCTTTGCTGCACCTGAGCATATTACCAGACAGTAATCAAGACGGGACAAGACCAGAGTCTGAACAACTGTACAGTTGATAATAATAATAAATAATAAAATAAAATAATAACATATTTTAATAAACAGACCCCTCCCCATCTTCACAACAACTTTGTCAATAAGACTTGACCATGATAACTGACCATTCGATGTTACTCCTAGGAGTTCAGCTTCCTCAACTTGTTCAATGGTCACACCCTTCATGCACAACTCCAGTTGAGGTTTAGGTCTTGGAGAAGGTTTTAGAACCAAATACAATGCTTTTAGTTTTAGATCTATTTACATTTACGTCATTTAGCAGACGCTCTTATCCAGAGCGACTTACAGTTAGTGAGTGCATACATTATTTTTTATTTTTCATACCCCCATGGGAATCGAACCCACAACCCTGGCGTTGCAAACGCCATGCTCTACCAACTGAGCTACATCCCTGCCGGCCATTCCCTTCCCTACCCTGGACGACGCTGGGCCAATTGTGTGCCGCCCCATGGGTCTCCCGGTCACGGCCGGCTACGACAGAGCCTGGATTCGAACCAGGATCTCTAGTGGCACAGCTACAGCCTTAGACCACTGCGCCACTCGGGAGTTTTTAAGGCCAGTTTATTATTAATCACACATTCTGATACTGACTGTAACTCCTTATTTAGAATCTCAGTAAGCTCACTGGCTTTGGGTGGTGACATGTAGAGTGTGGATTCATCAGCTTAGTCATTCTAGCTTCATGTAAGACCAGATGCAAATCATTTGTAAAAATAGAGAAGAGTAACGGCCCAAGGCAACTGCCCTGAGGGACACCGCACTGTACATAACTGATGTTAGAGAAGCTTCCATTGAAGAACACTCTCTGGGTTCTATTGGATAAGAAACTCTCCAACCATGTGATGGCAGGTGATGTAAAGCCATAGCAAGTGAGTTTCTTCAATAAAAATTGTGTATCAATAACATCAAAGGCTGCACTGAAATCTAACAATACAGCTCCAACTGTCATCTTATTATCCATTTATTTTAGCCGATCATCAGTCGTCTGAGTCAGTGCAGTACAAGTTGAGTGCCCTTCCCTATATGCATGCTGAAAGTCAGTAGTTAACTTGTTCTCTGAAAAATATCATTGTATTTGGTCAAACACATTTCTCTCCATCAGTTTACTAAGAACAGGCAGCAAACTGATAGGGTGGCTGTTAGAGCCAGCAAAGGGTGTTTTATTATTTTTAGGCAGTGGAATGACTTTAGCTTCCTTCACGCCTGTGGACACACAAACTCCTTTAGGCTTTGGTTAAAGATATAGCAAATAGGGGTGGCAATACAGTCTGCTACCATTCTAGATAGTTGCTCATCAAGGTTGTCTATACCTGGTGGCTTATCATTATGGATGGATAACATTCGTTTTTCCACATCTCGCACACTAACTTGACCTAATTAAAAACAGCAATCCTTCTCTTTCATTTTTAGATATTTCATACAAAAATATGATGGTTCACTGTTCAATGTTGTCATTTCCCTTCTGAGTTTGTCCACTTTTCTAGTAAAATAGTCATTGAAATGATTGGCAATATTGAAAGGTTTTGTTATAAAGGACCCTTCAACATCAATGAACAATGGAGATTAATTGAGTTTTCAGCCCATGATATCATTTAAGATACTCCAACGTACTTTTCTATTGTATTGCCTAGTTTAATTCTGGGTTGAATTCAAACAATAGCTGTCGATGACTTTGCAAATGCTAATAGCATCATTGATGATATATGGACACATTTCATTTGCTCTGTTAAACCTACCCTTTGGAATGACTTTGATAGCAACGTTTACATTTTAGCCTTTTAGCAGACGCTCTTATCCAGAGCGACTTACAGTTAGTGAGTGCATACATTTTCATACTGGCCCCCTGTGGGAAACGAACCCACAACCCTGGCGCTGCAAGCGCCATGCTCTACCAACTGAGCTACAGGGGACTACAGTGAATGTTTTTAGTTTTTAAGAGGAGATCTCTCAACAATTATTTCCATGATAGCACATTGGTAGCAGTCAGTGACTAATATCATAGCTACAGTAAGCAGAATGGGGCTTGGTTAAAGCCCTGGAAACGGAGACCAAAGGGTAGCTGTAGATAGAACAGGTAGCTGCAAAGCCTATTGTCATCAACATATTTTATACAAGGTTTTTCTATGTTGAAATTTGGTTACCATGATGACATAATCGTGTGGTTGAAAGTTCACCCTCAAAACAACAGTTTTTATTACTTTTTTCAAATCCAACGTATATGATGTGGCCTAACCCTAACCCATACAACCTGCCCTAACCCTAACCCATACGACTAACCCTAAAGCTAACCTATACGACTAACCCTAACCCTAACCCATACGACTAACCCTAACCCTAACCCATACGACTAACCCTAACCCTAACACATACGACTAACCCTAAAGCTAACCTATACGACTAACCCTAACGCTAACCCATACGACTAACCCTAACACTAACCCATACGACTAACCCTAACCCTAACCCATACGACTAACCCTAAAGCTAACCTATATGACTAACCCTAACGCTAACCCATACGACTAACCCTAACGCTAACCCATACGACTAACCCTAACGCTAACCCATACGACTAACCCTAAAGCTAACCTATACGACTAACCCTAACCCTAACCCATACGACTAACCCTAACCCTAACCCATACGACTAACCCTAACCCTAACCCATACGACTAACCCTAAAGCTAACCTATACGACTAACCCTAACGCTAACCCATACGACTAACCCTAACACTAACCCATACGACTAACCCTAACCCTAACCCATACGACTAACCCTAAAGCTAACCTATATGACTAACCCTAACGCTAACCCATACGACTAACCCATACGACTAACCCTAACGCTAACCCATACGACTAACCCTAACGCTAACCCATACGACTAACCCTAACGCTAACCCATACGACTAACCCTAAGGCTAACCCATATGACTAACCCTAACCATAACCCATATGACTAACCCTAACGCTAACCCATACGACTAACCCATACGACTAACCCTAACCCTAACCCATACCACTAACCCTAACGCTAACCCATACGACTAACCCTAACACTAACCCATACGACTAACCCTAACGCTAACCTATACGACTAACCCTAACGCTAACCCATACGTCTAACCCTAACGCTAACCCATACGACTAACCCTAACCCTAACCCATACGACTAACCCTAACACTAACCCATACGACTAACCCTAACACTAACCCATACGACTAACCCTAACGCTAACCCATACGACTAACCCTAATGCTAACCCATACGACTAACCCTAACCCTAACCCATACGACTAACCCTAACGCTAACCCATACGACTAACCCTAACGCTAACCCATACGACTAACCCTAACGCTAACCCATATGACTAACCCTAACCCTAGCCCATACGACTAACCCTAACGCTAACCCATACGACTAACCCTAACCCTAACCCATACGACTAACCCTAATGCTAACCCATACGACTAACCCATACGACTAACCCTAACGCTAACCCATACGACTAACCCTAACGCTAACCCATACGACTAACCCTAACGCTAACCCATACGACTAACCCTAAGGCTAACCCATATGACTAACCCTAACCCTAACCCATATGACTAACCCTAACGCTAACCCATACGACTAACCCATACGACTAACCCTAACCCATACCACTAACCCTAACGCTAACCCATACGACTAACCCTAACACTAACCCATACGACTAACCCTAACGCTAACCTATACGACTAACCCTAACGCTAACCCATACGTCTAACCCTAACGCTAACCCATACAACTAACCCTAACCCTAACCCATACGACTAACCCTAACACTAACCCATACGACTAACCCTAACGCTAACCCATACGACTAACCCTAACGCTAACCCATACGACTAACCCTAATGCTAACCCATACGACTAACCCTAACCCTAACCCATACGACTAACCCTAACGCTAACCCATACGACTAACCCTAACGCTAACCCATACGACTAACCCTAACGCTAACCCATATGACTAACCCTAACCCTAGCCCATACGACTAACCCTAACGCTAACCCATACGACTAACCCTAACCCTAACCCATACGACTAACCCTAATGCTAACCCATACGACTAACCCTAACGCTAACCCATACGACTAACCCTAACACTAACCCATACGACTAACCCTAACGCTAACCCATACGACTAACCCTAACGCTAACCCATACGACTAACCCTAACGCTAACCCATACGACTAACCCTAACACTAACCCATACGACTAACCCTAATGCTAACCCATACGACTAACCCTAACACTAACCCATACGACTAACCCTAACACTAACCCATACGACTAACCCTAACGCTAACCCATACGACTAACCCTAACGCTAACCCATAGGACTAACCCTAACGCTAACCCATAGGACTAACCCTAACGCTAACCCATACGACTAACCCTAATGCTAACCCATACGACTAACCCTAACACTAACCCATACGACTAACCCTAATGCTAACCCATACGACTAACCCTAACACTAACCCATACGACTAACCCTAATGCTAACCCATACGACTAACCCTAACACTAACCCATACAACTAACCCTAACCCATATGTTATTTTTAATCCGAGCCTATCTGTAAAGTCACTATGAGGTGTATTTGTGATGATGACCATCCTTTTAGTCCTTTTAGTCTTTTATACATATGATTTTTTGAATTGTATGTGAAATATCATGACAAGAAATATACATAATTACCCCAGGACGTAGCCGCAGGGTATGTAGAGTTAAATCACTAGGCCACAAGAAGACCAGTTTGGTTGCTGTATGCTTTTGTCAGGTTGTGTATCCCCCACCTCAGAAATTTACCACATGATTTCTCAAACCTCCCCCAATCTGAATCACACAAAAGGCCAAACCCCTCCTCAACAATAGCCCTCCAATCAGAACCCTGGCGAATCAGCCACCCCAGCAGCCACCATCCTCCCTCCTCCTCTCTCTCCTTCTCCCTCCTCTTCTCTCTCCTTCTCCCTCCTCTCTCTCCTTCTCCATCCTCCTCTCTCTCATCCTCTCCCTCCTTCTCCATCCTCCTCTCACCTTCTCCATCCTCTCTCTCCTTCTCCCTCCTCTCTCTCCTTCTCCATCCTCCTCTCTCTCATCCTCTCTCTCCTTCTCCATCCTCTCTCTCCTTCTCCCTCCTCTCTCTCCTTCTCCATCCTCCTCTCTCTCATCCTCTCTCTCCTTCTCCCTCCTCTTCTCTCTCCTTCTCCCTCCTCTCTCTCCTTCTCCATCCTCCTCTCTCTCATCCTCTCTCTCCTTCTCCCTCCTCTCTCTCCTTCTCCCTCCTCCTCTCCTTCTCCATCCTCCTCTCTCTCATCCTCTCTCTCTCTCTCTCCTCTCTCTCCTTCTCCATCCTCCTCTCTCTCATCCTCTCTCTCCTTCTCCCTCCTCTCTCTCCTTCTCCCTCCTCTCTCTCCTTCTCCCTCCTCTCTCTCCTTCTCCATCCTCCTCTCTCTCATCCTCTCTCTCCTTCTCCCTCCTCTCTCTCCTTCTCCCTCCTCTCTCTCCTTCTCCATCCTCCTCTCTCTCATCCTCTCTCTCCTTCTCCCTCCTCTCTCTCCTTCTCCCTCCTCTCTCTCCTTCTCCCTCCTCTTCTCTCTCCTTCTCCATCCTCCTCTCTCCTTCTCCATCCTCCTCTCTTTGTATCTGTCAAGTGCCTTTATCACAGCTCCTTCTGCTGATTTCAGAGAAGGCAATTTGAGGGTATAAGTGAGTTATCACTGAGCACAAAATGTTAACCTCTTCCCTTCCACGTTACCAACGTTCCTATTAACCAGGCAGATAAAGGAAATGTCCTCTGCACGTATTTGACGACGTACTCACTCAAACTGTCAAAAACTAACCCAAAACTTTACACAACGTTAGACACAGACATTAATGATCTGCTTGGCGTGTTAACACACTGGTGGTTTGTTGTAACCGAGTATTGGTGCTAAACCGTGTTATTGCAGGCTGGCATGCTAGTTGGCTATGGCGTCATAGGATTCGGTGCCCTGGACGGTTTTCACGGAAGAATTCTGTACCAAGTTAGCTAGCTGAATAAACTAAATTAGAGTCTATTCGTAGAAAACATTGAACCGCTGTAGTTTATAACAATTATAATTTCTAATGTGGAAGTTGGGAGAGTTATATTTGAGTGTTTCAGTGAAAGGTAAGTGAGGGAGGCCCCGCTCTCTCCTTTCCCAGATGTTTAGTTCATTTCATTTCGATCTCCTTTGCATTATTGACGCCTTTTCTGTAGCTTGTCAACTATGCCTCTGTCTATCCCTGTTCTCTCCTCTCCGCACAGGCTATACAAACGCCTCACACCGCATGGCTGCTGCCTCTCTAACCTGGTGGTCCCTGCACGCACCACCCACGTGGAGTTCCAGGTCTCAGGCAGCCTCTGGAACTGCCGTTCTGCAGCCAACAAGGCAGAGTTCATCTCAGCCTATGCTACCCTCCAGTCCCTCGACTTCTTGGCGCTGACGGAGACATGGATTACCACAGAAAACACTGCTACTCCTACTGCTCTTTCCTCATCTGACCATTACCCTGAGAGCATCTGGTCAGCGTGGCGGTGGCACAGGAATCCTCATCTCTCCCAAGTGGACATTCTCTCTTTTTCCCCTGACCCATCTGTCTATCTCCTCATTTGAATTCCATGCTGTCACAGTCACTAGCCCATTCAAGCTTAACATCCTTATAATTTATAGCCCTCCGGGTTCCATTGGAGAGTTCATCAATGAGCTTGACGCCTTGATAAGTTCCTTTCCTGAGGATGGCACACCCTTCACAGTTCTGGGTGACTTTAACCTCCCTACGTCTGCCTTTGACTCATTTCTCTCTGCCTCCTTCTTTCCACTCCTTTCCTCTTTAACCCCCCATACGTTTGACCTCATCTTTACTAGATGCTGTTCTTCTACTAATCTCACTGCAACTCCCCTCCAAGTCTCCGACCACTACTTTGTATCCCTTTCTCTCTCGCTCTCCTCCAACACTACTCACTCTGCCCCTACTCAGATGGTAATGTGCCGTCGCAACCTTCGCTCTCTCTTTCCCGCTACTCTCTCCTCTTCCATCCTATCATCTCTTCCCTCTGCTCAATCCTTCTCCCTCCGATCTCCTGATTCTGCCTCCTCAACCCTCCTCTCCTCCCTTTCTGCATCTTTTGACTCTCTATGTCCCCTATCCTCCCGGCCGGCTCGGTCCTCCCCTCCTGCTCTGTGGCTTGACGACTCATTGCGAACTCACAGAACAGGGCTCCGGGCAGCCGAGCGGAAATGGACGAAAACTAGACTCCCTGCAGACCTGGCATCTTTTCACTTCCTCTTCTCTACATTCTCTTCCTCTGTTTCCGCTGCTAAAGCCACTTTCTACCACTCTGAATTTCAAGCCTCTGCCTCTAACCCTAGGAAGCTCTTTTCCACCTTCTCCTCCCTGCTGAATCCTCCTCCTTCTCCCCTCCCTCTTCCCTCTCTGTGGATGACTTCGTCAACCATTTTGAAAAGAATGTTGACGACATCCGATCCTCATTTATTAAGTCAAATGACACCGCTGGTCCTGCTCACACATTCCTACCCTATGCTTTGACTTCTTTCTCCCCTCTCTCTCCAGATGAAATCTTGCGATTTGTGACGGCCGGCCGCCCAACAACCTGCCTGCTTGACCCTATCCATTCCTCTCTTCTCCAGACCATTTCCGGAGACCTTTTCCCTTACCTCACCTCGCTCATCAACTCATCCTTGACCGCTGGCCATGTCCCTTCCATCTTCAAGAGAGTGAGAGTTGCACCCCTCCTCAAAAAACCTACACTCAATACCTCCAATGTCAACAACTACAGACCAGTATCCCTTCTTTCTTTTCTCTCCAAAACTCTTGAACGTGCCGTCTCTAGCCAACTCTCCTGCTATCTCTCTCAGAATTACCTTCTTGATCCAAACCAGTCAGGTTTCAAGACTGGTCATTCAACTGAGACTGCTGTTCTCTGTGTCACGGAGGCTCTCCGCACTGCTAAAGTGAACTCTCTCTCTTCTGCTCTTATCCTTCTAGACCTATCCGCTGCCTTTGATACTGTGAACATCAGATCCTCCTCTCCACCCTCTCCGAGTTGGGCATCTCCGGCGCTGCTCACTATTGGATTGCGTCCTACCTGACAGGTCGCTCCTACCAGTTGGTGTGGCGAGAATCTGTCTCCGCACCACGTGCTCTCACCACTGGTGTCCCCCAGGGCTCAGTTCTAGGCCCTCTCCTATTCTCTCTATACACCAAGTCACTTGGCTCTGTCATATCCTCACATGGCCTCTCCTATCATTGCTACGCAGATGACACACAACTAATCTTCTCCTTTCCCCCTTCTGATAACCAGGTGGCGAATCGCATCTCTGCAGGTCTGGCAGACATATCAGTGTGGATGACGGATCACCACCTCAAGCTGAACCTCGGCAAGACGAAGCTGCTCTTCCTCCCGGGGAAGGACTGACCGCTCCATGATCTCGCCATCACGGTTGACAACTCCATTGTGTCCTCTTCCCAGAGTGCAAAGAACCTTGGCGTGACCCTGGAAACACCCTGTCATTCTCCGCTAACATCAAAGCGGTGACCCGATCCTGCGGGTTCATGCTCTACAACATTCGCAGAGTATGACCCTATCTTACACAGAAAGCGGCACAGGTCCTAATCCAGGCACTTGTCATCTCCTTTCTGGATTACTGCAACTCGCTGTTGGCTGGGCTCCCTGCCTGTGCCATTAAACTCCTACAACTTATCCAGAACGCTGCAGCCCATATGGTGTTCAACCTTCCCAAGTTCTCTCATGTCTCCCCGCTCCTCTGCACACTCCACTGGCTTCCAGTTGAGGCTCGCATCTACTACAAGACCATGGTGCTTGCCTACGGAGCTGTGAGTGGAATGGCACCTCCTTACCTTCAGGCTCTGATCAGACCCTACACCCAAACAAGGGAACTACGTTCATCCACCTCTGGCCTGCTAGCTCCCCTACCTCTACTGAAGCACAGTTCCCGCTCAGCCCAGTCAAACCTATTTGCTACTCTGGCACCCCAATGGTGGAACAAGCTCCCCCACGACGCCAGGACAGCGGAGTCACTGACCACCTTCCGGAGACACTTGAAACCCTACCTCTTTAAGGAATACCTGGAATAGTATAAAGTAATCCTTCTGGAACTTTTCATATGCCTTAATAACAAACACACAGTCAGGACATAAAACATCACAAATCACCCAGAAAAACTGTTGCATTCCTCCACAATTGAGTCCCCAATAAATACTTGAAATTTCCAGAACGGCACCAGAACATCAAGATGAAATATATTTTGATTTTTTTTTTTTCAGCAATACGGTGTATTAAAACTAAAAGCAGATTTACCTAGCTCGGTGGAGACCATAGCAACCTGAAGAGTTAACCAATCCTGTGAACGGGTTAGGCAACTGAGGTGTCTATACTTCAACAGCAAAGTTAGATAGGACAGAAGTTTATGAAGTAGGGCCTTGTAAATAAAAATGGAGTAATGTAGAGATCTATGGGTCTTTAGTGAAGTCCAGCCAACCTTTTGATACAGGATGCAGTTTTGAGAATCCAAACTGTCGCCTGTAACAAAATGAAGTGCACTATGGTAGATGGCATCCAAAGGTTTAGGAGTAGTAGCAGCTGGACTTTGATAAATAATATCACCATAATCAAGAACAGATAAAAAGGTTGACTGAATAATCTGCTTCCTACTGCTTAGAGAAAGGCACGATCTGTTTCTGTAGAAAAAGCCTAATTTAAATCTTAACACTAGAACCGCCATAGATCAACGGCCACTGACGTTTGATTTGTAAAAAATAAAGAAATGCCACAAAAAAACAATGTCCTTCTCCTTCCCTGACTTTTCCTAAATGTTTTACATTTTACCTTACTCATTTGTCAGAATTTTGAAATCACAAACAGAAAAGTATTTATAGCCTTTTTACCAGTTTTTTTTTTTTAACACCTATTCCCAGTTTATCCTACCAAGACAATGTGCTGTAGGACATTGGTACTGTAGCAGTTTCAGGGGTTGTGTGGTTGATGGACGTTATGTGCCTGCGAGGTTTCTTAGTTTTTTGGCTGCCAGGATCACGGACAGCACTGTGAAGTATTCCCCAGAGACAGGCCCAAGGACAGCTCAGGGGAAAACTTCTAGACTGCAGCAGAACAGCCAGTTGTATTCAGACAGACAGGTGAAACCAATCAGGGCCTCTACTTAAACGCACCCTTGGTTTTCTTTTATTGTCTTTTCTTTGACCCCGGCAGGTGAAGGTTGACAGAATTTACGGTGGAGAAAGAGGATTAACGGAAGAAAGGAACTTATGATATCAACACGGATTGAACCCCCAAAGACCAAGATCAGAGGACCGTCCACTGGTGATGAAGTGTTTACTCTGTCTGTTTTGTGTTTGATATATCAGGAACGCTGCCGAAACCTGACAGTAATAAACCGGTTGAGCCCTTCACTTGGACTGGTAGTGTGTGTTTGTAAACCCTGCCTTACCGAAACCGCCACTGTACCAAACCAGGTGCTAATGCTTCTCTCGCTCCTCATTGAATGAATGACAAATGGATGAATGGGTGATAATTGTGCACCTTCACAATTGAATTGAAATTGGCTTAACTGAATGATAAGGAGGGTGAAGTGGTTGATGTAATTTAAAAAGACAATAGTGTAATGATGACTTTGTGTTTGGCCTACTTATCAAAAGCAAATCATTTGTCCACGTGGCCTTGCATGTTGATACCATTCTCTTGTACGTTTTACTTTATAAAAATAAGTTATAGGACTGTTTTATTTACTACAACTCTATTACTCATCAAATGTATTGCAAAACATATCCTAGTCGATGAGCGGGAAACAAACGATGCCAGTCAGTCAGCCGATCGAATCTACACCTAAACTATACTGAGACGAACTTCACACATAATAAGAGTTCGCCTATTGACAAGATTAATTTGACAATCTGATGAGTGACAATATTATCAGTTGTCAAATTGTACATGGAAAAATGGGCGCATTTTGCAATTGAAAGATGCAGGGAAAGGAGCATTACTTTATCAAATCCTCCTTAATAGTCAGATGCAGGTTAAACATCAAGGGTTGGGCCACGTAGGCTTGGTTAGGTTTAGATCGTTTCACTTCAATCATTTAGATTGTCTGAAGCCTGCATAATTTAGGTCACCCAGGATAATAACTTCTGATTTAATAAAAGAAGACAACAAACCAGTTAACTCCTCGAGTGCACAAAGGTTGGCTGAGGGAGGACGTTTGGACCCCTATAACAGTTATGGATAAATGTTTCCCCAGACAAAGGCTGTATTATTATTATTATTATTATAATAAAGATAGTAGCTCACATTTTTTTGGCAAGGGAACCGGATTTCAGTAAAGAGACAGAGAAATGAGTTTTAATAAGAATGGCCACTCCACTACCTCTACCTTGTCTGTCAGTTCTGAACACATTATAACCCTCAATATTTAGTTTGGAGATTTCCTTGTTTTTGAAAGAAAAGCAATTTTTTTGTCCATTAAAATAACAGCAAATTGATCAGAAATACAGTGTAGACATTGTTAATGTTGTAAATGGCAATTGTAGCTGGAAACGGCTGATTTGTAATGGAATATCTACATAGGCGTACAGAGGCCCATTATCAACAACCATCAGTCCTGTGTTCCAATGGCACGTTGTGTTTGCTAATCCAAGTTTATCATTTTTAAAGGCTAATTGATCATTAGAAAACCCTTTTGCAATTATGTTAGCACAGCTGAAAACTGTTGTGCTGATTAAAGAAGCAATAAAACTGGCCTTCTTGAGACTAGTTGAGTATCTGGAGCATCAACAATTGTGGGTTCGATTACAGAATCAAAATGGCCAGAAACAAATAACTTTCTTCCGAAGCTCGTCAGTCTATTCTTGTTCTGAGAAATGAAGGCTGACCGTATGACCGTATGGTACGTAAGAACTGCCCATCAAGCCAATCCAACTTGTGGGAGGTGCTTCAGGAAGCATGGGGTGAAATCTCTTCAGATTACCTCAACAAATTGACAATTAGAATGCCAAATGTCTGCAAGGCTGTAATTGCAACAAATGGAGGATTCTTTGAAGGACACAATTATTATTTCAATTAAAAATCATTGAAATAATAATTATCCTTCAAAGAATCCTCCATTTGAAGCAATCATTATTTCTAACCTTGTCAATGACTACATTTCCTATTCATTTTGCTATATTTCCTATTCAAACTCATTTCATGTTTTTTTTTCATGGAAAACAAGGAAATTTGTAAGTGACCACAAACTTTTGAACAATAGTGTACACAAAATAGTCAAAATTGGTGAATTGAAAAAAATTACTTGTTTCAAAAAATTCAAAAAAAAATGTATAATGAAAAATGTGTCCGTTCATATGTATTCACCCCATTTGCTATGAAGCCCCTAAATAAGATCTGGTGCAACCAATTACCTTCAGAAGTCACATAATTAGTTAAATAAAGTCCATCTGTGTGCAATCTAAGTGCCACATGATCTCAGTATATATACACCTGTTCTGAAAGGCCCCAGCAACTGCAACACCACTAAGCAAGGGGCACCACCAAGCAAGCTGCACCATGAAGACCAAGGAGCTCTCCAAACAGGTCAGGGACAAAGTTGTGGAGAAGTACAGACCAGGGTTATAAAATAAATATCCAAAACTTTGAACATCCCACAGAGCACCATTAAATCCATTATTAAAAAATGGAAAGAATATGGCACCACAACAAACCTGCCAAGAGAGTGCCACCCACCAAAACTCACGGACCAGGCAAGGAGGGCATTAATCAGAGAGGCAACAAAGAGACCAAAGATAACCCTGAAGGAGCTGCAAAGCTCCACAGCGGAGATTGGAGTATCTGTCCATGGGACCACTTTAAGCTGTACACGCCACAGAGCTGGGCTTTACGGAAGAGTGGCCAGAATAAAGCCATTGCTTAAATAAAAAAATAAGCAAACACGTTTGGTGTTCGCCAAAAGCCATGTGGGAGACTCCCCAAATATATGGAGGAAGGTACTCTGGTCAGATGAGACTAAATGTAGCTTTTTGGCCATCAAGGAAAACGCTATGTCTGGCGCAAACCCAACACCTCTCATCACCCCAAGAACACCATCTTACAGTGAAGCATTGTGGTGGCAGCATCATGCGGTGGGGATGTTTTTCATCGGCAGGGACTGGGAAACTGGTCAGAATTGAAGGAATGATGGATGGTGCTAAATACAGGGAAATTCTTGAGGGAAACCTGTTTCAGTCTTCCAGAGATTTGAGACTGGGATGGAGGTTCACCTTCCAGCAGAACAATGACCCTAAGCATACTGCTAAAGCAACACTCGAGTGGTTTAAGGGAAAATATTTAAATGTCTTGGAATGGCCAAGTCAAAGCCCTCAATCCAATTGAGAATCTGTGGAATGACTTAAAGATTGCTGTACAGCGGAACCCATCCAACTTGAAGGAGATGGAGAAGTTTTGCCTTGAAGAATGGGCAAAAATCCCAGTGGCTAGATGTGCCAAGCTTATAGAAACATACCCCAACAGACTTGCAGCTGTAATTGCTGCAAAAGGTGGCTCTACAAAGTATTGACTTTGGGGGGGTGAATATTTATGCACGCTCAAGTTTTCCGTTTTTTTGTCTTATTTCTTTTTTGTTTCACAATAAAAAATATTTTGCATCTTCAAAGTGGTAGGCATGTTGGGTAAATCAAATGATACAACCCCCCCCAAAAATGAAGGCAAGTCAACAAAATAGGAAAAATGCCAAGGGGGGTGAATACTTTTGCAAGCCACTATATAACCTGAGTGGGGCTTGGTCTGTTTCTGAGTCAGTATGTGACCAGTTTCAGGAAGCTAGGCGTATGTCACATGTCACTACCTCACAGGAGAGCCATTTGAATGTAATTATTATTTTTTAAATCAAAAAGCATTTTTTTGCAGAAATGACTTCTGGAACATGTGAACTTTCATGTGCCTTAATAACAAACTTGTATCCCATCTGTAAATACATTTGAAGTTTGCAGTTTACATACACCTTAGCCAAATACATTTAAACTCAGTTTTTTACAATTCCTGACATTTAATCCTCGTAAAAATGTTGTGTCTTAGGTCAGTTAGGATCACCACTTTATTTTAAGAATGTGACAATGTCAGGATAATAGTAGAGAGAATTATTTATTTCAGCTTTTATTTCTTTCATCACATTCCCAGTGGGTCAGAAGTTTACATACACTCAATTAGTATGTGGTAGCATTGCCTTTCAATTGTTTAACTTGGGTCAAACGTTTCGGGTAGCCTTCCACAAGCTTCCCACAATAAGTTGGGTGAATTTTGGCCCATTCCTCCTGACAGAGCTGGTGTAACTGAGTCAGGTTTGTAGGCCTCCTTGCTCGCACACGCTTTTTCAGTTCTGCCCCATACATTTTCTATAGGATTGAGGTCAGGGCTTTGTGATGGCAACTCCAATACCTTGACTTTGTTGTCGTTAAGCCATTTTGCCACAACTTTGGAAGTATCCTTGGGGTCATTGTCCATTTGCAAGACCCATTTGCGACCAAGCTTTAACTTCCTGACTGATGTCTTGAGATGTTGCTTAAATATATCCACATAATTGTCCTTCCTCATGATGCCATCTATTTTGTGAAGTGCACCAGTCACTCCTGCAGCAAAGCACCCCCACAGCATGATGCTGCCACCCCCATGCTTCACGGTTGGGATGGTGTTCTTTGGCTTGCAAGCATCCCCCTTTTTCCTCCAAACTTAACGATGGTCATCATTGCCAAACAGTTCTATTTTTGTTTCATCAGACCAGAGGACATTTCTCCAAAAAATATGATATTTGTCCCCATGTGCAGTTGCAAACCGTAGTCTGGCTTTTTTATGGTGGTTTTGGAGCAGTGGCTTCTTCCTTGCTGAGTGGCCTTTCAGGTTATGTTGATATAGGACACGTTTTACTGTGGATATAGATACTTTTCTACCTGTTTCCTCCAGCATCTTCACAAGGTCCTTTGCTGTTGTTCTGGGATTGATTTGCACTTTTCGCACCAAAGTACGTTCATCTCTAGGAGACAGAACGCGTCTCCTTCCTGAGTGGTATGACGGCTGCGTTGTCCCATGGTGTTTATACTTGCGTACAATTGTTTGTACAGATGAACGTGGTACCTTCAGGCGTTTGGAAATTGCTCCCAAGGATGAACCAGACTGGTGGAGGTATACAACTCTTTTACTGAGGTCTTGGCTGATTTATTTTTATTTTGCCATGATGTCAAGCAAAGAGGCAGTGAGTTTGAAGGTAGGCCTTGAAATATATCCACAGGTACACCTCCAATTGACTCAAATTATGTAAATTAGCCTATCAGAAGCTTCTAAAGCCATGTCATCATTTTCTGGAATTTTCCAAGCTGTTAAAAGGCACAGTCAACTTAGTGTATGAAAACTTCTGACCCACTGGAATTGTGATACAGTGAATTATAAGTGAAATAATCTGTCTGTAAACAATTGTTGGAAAAATGACTTGTGTCATGCACAAAGTAGATGTCCTAACCGACTTGCCAAAACTATAGTTTGTTAACAAGAAATTTGTGGAGTGGTTGAAAAACAGGTTTTAACTACTCCAACCTAAGTGTATATAAACTTCAGACTTCAACTGTATATACACCTGTTCTGAAAGGCCCCAGAGTCTGCAACACCACTAAGCAAGGGGCACCACCAAGCAAGCGGCACCATGAAGACCAAGGAGCTCTCTAAACAGGTCAGGGACAAAGTTTTGGAGAAGTACAGATCAGGGTTGGGTTATAAAAAAATATCCGAAACTTTTAAAATCCCATGGAGCACCATTAAATCCATTATTAAAGAAATGGAAAGAATATGGCACCACAACAAACCTGCCAAGAGAGGGCCGCCCACCAAAACTCAAGGACCAGGCTGAGTTGGGGGGGTGGGGGGGGGTGTACGGGCCTGTACTAGAAACCCCCTGAGCTGGACCCTCAGGAGACCCAGTATAGGATGAAGGAGCAGGAATTTCGGGAAGCTGTCCAGGAACTGTGCAAAATAGGTGCAGCTCCTACATGGGATGAAACATTCACCGTAATCTCTGAAGGTGGGAGCTGCCAATTTGGAACAGGTCAATTAAAATCCACACAAATAAAATGTGTTGGCGAGGAATCAGCTAAAAGTCAATTAATCCGCACAGTGTGATAGTTAGTTAGATTGAATCACACAGTTTGTAGGATCACCAGAGTTCCAGGCAGCAAGCCAGAACCCAACCACAGCACTAGGACCCACAATAAACACAACCAAGGCACAAAACTGGCCAGCAAGGAGAGACTTACTCAATGCGATTTAGAGGCCTCCATAGATGACCACTACAAGTCCTGTAGCTCAGTTGGTAGAGCATGGCGCTTGCAACGCCAGAGTTGTGCGTTCGATTCCCACGGGGGGCCAGTATGAAAAATGTATGCACTCACTAACTGTAAATCGCTCTGGATAAGAGCGTCTGCTAAATGACTAAAATGATTAAATGCTGGGGCCCATCAAAACAGCAACACAACGGAGGCCATGTTACCAGTACGATAGCCAGGAGAAATGCACCTTGGAGGAAATGTAACTTCCAGTACAGAGAAGGTGGGAGGGAGCCAAGCGCTACACTCAAAAAGAGTAAATCCACGTAGAGTAAAAGTTTGGCAGTAGTCCAAAAAAACATCCAAGTGGAAGGATGAAAGCAGCAGTAGGCAGGTGTAGAGTAGCAGAGTAGGGTAATGGATAATGCCCCAGAGCAGACTAGGGTGCCCAGGTATATCACTGTAGGTTTCAGCTGCAGTAGGCAGGTGTAGAGTAGCAGAGTAGGGTAATGGATAATGCCCCAGAGCAGAGTAGGGTGCCCAGGTATATCACTGTAGGTTTCAGCTGCAGTAGGCAGGTGTAGGCAGGTGTCTGATCAGAGCAGAGTAGGGTGCCCAGGTATATCACTGTAGGTTTCAGCTGCAGTAGGCAGGTGTAGGCAGGTGTCTGATCAGAGCAGAGTAGGGTGCCCAGGTATATCACAGTAGGTTTCAGCTGCAGTAGGCAGGTGTAGGCAGGTGTCTGATCAGAGCAGAGTAGGGTGCCCAGGTATATCACAGTAGGTTTCAGCTGCAGTAGGCAGGTGTAGGCAGGTGTCTGATCAGAGCAGAGCAGGGTGCCCAGGTATATCACAGTAGGTTTCAGCTGCAGTAGGCAGGTGTAGGCAGGTGTCTGATCAGAGCAGAGCAGGGTGCCCAGGTATATCACAGTAGGTTTCAGCTGACCTGTTTTGTACGTCTCCTTAAGAACTCTGTATGCAATATTGCACTGATGTCCAATGTGTTCACAACCAGATGAAACTAAAGCTAAATGGAGACAAAAATCCACTAAAAGCTTTTCAGCTACAAACACTGATCAGTGAAAATAAAATGCTGTTCATATGTTCTATGAATGGAATTAAAATGCCATGTGTCTCTATATCACCTTGTGCCTATAGTCCAATAAATCAGGAGAATGTATTCCAATCAGCTTTGTTCTGCAACCTCTCAACCCGCACAAGCGTCATAGGACTCGTCTGAAGTCGGTACCGCCGATCTGCCAACCTCTGTCTGTAGTGTCCGAACAGTTTGGGCTACACACTAATGTGAACCATCTATGGAAAGGTGAGTGTCTCACGAACACTAACATGTCGGTTGTTTTGCTCTAGGAGCCTCACAAGCCCAATGTGGCCCAGTATCAGTTTAACCTCTTAAGGATTGGAACCTTTTTTTCAATTTTTTGCATAAAATGACATACCCCAAATCTAACTGCCTGTAGCTCAGGACCTGAAGCAAGGACATGCATATTCTTGATACCATTTGAAAGGAAACACTTTGAAGTTTGTGGAAATGTACAATTAATGTAGGAGAAGATAACACATTAGATCTGGTAAAAGATAATACAAACAAAAAAACATGCATTTCTATTTTTTTGTTGTGTTCCATCATCTTTGAAATGCAATACATTATAGTATTGTAGTTTAGGCACAATTTAGATTTTGGCCACTAGATGACAGCAGTGTGTGTACAAAGTTTCAGATTGATCCAGTGAAGCATTGCAAACCTGGACTATTTTGTGTCAAGTCTGCCCAAATGTGCCGAATTGGTCAATTTATACAGTTTCAAGTACATAACTATAGAGAACATACACAAATGATATGGTAATACAAAATGTAAGTTTACACACTCCCAGGAATGTCATACATGATGGATCATTAGCTTATACACTAACTTTCACACATCTAGATGGCCGGGCGGGGTGGGTGTGGAGCCAGAGACAGCAGGGGTTCAAACTGTAGAACCCAGTTCCTACATTTGAATATAAAAATGGATTTTATCAAACAAAACAATGCTACATTGTATCTCTGGGACCCTCAGAATGACAAATCAGAGCAAGATTACTGAATGTAAGTACATTATTTACCTTCAGAGGTGAATATATCAAACCAGTTGCCGTGATAAGTTTTTTGTTGTTGTTGTTGTTGTTGTTGTTGTTGTTGTTGTACACTCTCCTCAAACAATAGCATGGTACTTTTTCACTGTAATAGCTACTGTAAATTGGACAGTGCAGTTAGATTAACAAGCATGTAAGCTTTCTGCCCATATAAGACATGTCTATGTCCTGGAAATGTTGATGTTACTTACAACAGTCATGCTAATCACATTAGCGCACGTTAGCTCAACCGTCCCATATTCGGGACACCGATCCCATAGAGGTTTAGGAGCTATACATTGCATGCTGAGAATGTTATGGTAATATATTTAAATTTAAAATGTTCTAAATATTCTTGAAATGTTCTGAGGACCTCTAAGACAAGGTACAATGTATATTGCGTGAACATCAAATGAATATTAGGTTAAACCTAAAACAAATATGCTATGAATGTCATAGAAACTGAATTATTTGGGAATGTTCTGTGCAACCTACATGTATGTGTCACGGTGCTGTGTATGGGTGTGGTGTAGAATCAGGCGCAGGCAGCAGAGGGTAAGTCCAACAAGACTTTACTGAGCACGAAAATTAATCCAAAACAGCCCGGAGGCAAAAAGACGCACACAGGCGTAAATACAAGCGCACACACAGGTGCGTAAATCTCTCCTCACACAACAAGGAGGAAGCTCAGGAAAAATAGCGTACCGACACGGGTAGCGCAACCACGACACGAACAATCACACACAACACAAACCTAACAACAAGGAAACTAAATAGGGTGCTAAATGAGACCTAACACAAAACAGGTGTGACTAACAGACAAAACCAAACAAACAAGAAACATCGAGCGGTGGCAGCTAGAACTCCGGAGACGACGACCGGCGAAACCTGCCCGAACAAGGAGGAGGAGCCGCCTCGGCCGAAACCGTGACAGTACCCCCCCCCCTTGCCTCCGGCCTCGGGGACGACCAGGGGGACGCGGAGCAGGGCGCGTAGGATGACCACGATGGAATTCGGTCATCAGGGACGGATCCAGAATGTCCCTCCTTGGCACCCAGCACCGCTCCTCCGGACCGTACCCCTCCCACTCCACGAGATATTGGAGACCCCCCATCCGGCGTCTCGAATCCAGGATGGTCCGAACCGTGTACGCCGGAGCCCCCTCGATGTCCAACGGGGGCGGAGGAGTCTCCTCAATCTCAAAGTCCTGGAGTGGACCAGCTACCACCGGCCTGAGGAGAGACACATGGAACGAGGGGTTAATATTCTTGTAATCAATAGGTAGTTCTAACCTGTAACTCACCTCGTTCAATCTCCTCAGGACTTTAAAAGGCCCCACAAACCGCCGACCCAGCTTCCGGCAGGGCAGGCGGAGGGGCAGGTTTCTGGTTGAGAGCCAGACTCGATCTCCAGGTGCGTACACTGGCCCCTCACTGCGGTGTAGGTCGGCGCTCGTCTTCTGTCGACGTATGGCACGCTGCAGATGGACGTGTGCAGCGTCCCACGTCTCCTCCGAGCGCCGCACCCACTCATCCACAGCGGGGGCCTCGATCTGGCTCTCATGCCATGGTGCCAGAACCGGCTGGTACCCTAATACACACTGAAAAGGGGTTAGTTGGGTGGAGGAGTGGCGGAGAGAGTTCTGTGCCATCTCGGCCCAGGGCACATATCTCGCCCACTCCTCCGGCCGGCCCTGACAATATGACCTCAGAAACCTACCCACATCCTGGTTGACTCGTTCAACCTGCCCATTACTCTCCGGGTGGTAACCCGAGGTAAGGCTCACCGAGACCCCCAAACGTTCCATAAATGCTCTCCAGACTCTGGAGGTAAACTGGGGGCCTCGATCGGACACTATATCCTCGGGCACCCCGTAATGCCGGAAGACGTGAGTAAATAGAGCCTCAGCGGTCTGTAGGGCCGTAGGAAGACCCGGCATGGGAAGGAGACGACAGGCCTTCGAGAACCGATCCACAACGACCAGGATGGTGGTATTCCCCTGTGAGGAGGGAAGATCGGTAACAAAATCCACCGAGAGGTGAGACCAGGGTCGTTGTGGAACGGGCAGGGGCTGTAATTTACCCCTGGGCAAGTGTCTGGGCGCCTTACACTGGGCACACACTGAGCAGGAGGAGACATAAACCCTCACATCCCTGGCTAACGTTGGCCACCAGTACTTCGTACTAAGGCAGTGCACCGTCTGGCCAATACCCGGATGTCCAGAGGAGGGGGACGTGTGAGCCCAATAAATCAGCCGATCCCGGACCTCGAGCGGGACGTACACCCGACCCACCGGACACTGTGGAGGACTAGGCTCGGTGCGTAACGCCCGCTCGATCTCCGCATCGACCTCCCACACCACCGGTGCCACCAGACAAGACTCCGGTAGTATGGGAATGGACTCCACGCACCTCTCCTCCGTGTCATACCGACGGGACAGAGCATCTGCCTTCCCGTTCTGGGACCCAGGGATGTAAGTGATCTTGAACACAAACCGGGCGAGAAACATAGTCCATCGAGCCTGGCGAGGATTCAGTCTCCTAGCTGCCCGAATGTACTCCAGGTTACGATGGTCGGTCAGAATGAGGAAAGGGTGCTGAGCCCCCTCAAGCCAATGCCTCCACACCTTTAGGGCCTGTACTACGGCTAACAGCTCCCTGTCCCCTACGTCATAATTCCGCTCCGCCGGACTGAGCTTCTTAGAATAAAAAGCACAGGGGCGGAGCTTAGGTGGTGTACCGGATCGTTGAGAAAGAACTGCCCCGATACCGGCCTCAGACGCGTCCACCTCAACTTGGAAGGGTAAAGTGGGATCCGGGTGCGCCAACACCGGGGCCGAGGTAAACAGGTCCTTCAGTCTCCCAAAGGCCCTGTCCGCCTCAGCTGACCACTGCAAGCGCACCGGACCCCCCTTCAGAAGAGACGTTATGGGAGCTGCCACCTGTCCAAAACCCCGGATAAACCTCCGGTAGTAATTCGCAAAACCCAAGAACCGCTGCACCTCTTTAACCGTAGTTGGGGTTTGCCAATTACGCACGGCGGACACTCGGTCCACCTCCATTCTCACCCCTGACGCAGACAACTGGTAACCCAAAAAGGAAACTGACTCCTGAAAGAACAGACATTTCTCAGCTTTGACATACAGGTCATGCTCCAACAGTCTCCTCAATACCCTGCGCACCAGGGTTACATGCTCGGCCCGAGTAGCACTGTACACAAGAATATCATCTATGTACACCACTACTCCCTGCGCCTGCATGTCCCGGAAAAGTTCGTCTACAAACGATTGGAAGACTGATGGAGCATTCATTAACCCATATGGCATGACGAGATACTCGTAATGGCCGGATGTAGTACTAAATGCTGTCTTCCACTCATCGCCCTCCCTAATGCGCACCAAGTTATATGCGCTCCTGAGATCCAATTTTGTGAAGAACCTTGCCCCGTGTAAGGACTCCGTCATGGTCCCAATCAGAGGAAGTGGATAGCTGTACTTCACCGTCACCTGATTGAGACCGCGGTAATCAATACACGGACGCAAACCTCCATCCTTTTTCTTCACAAAAAAGAAGCTCGAGGACGCGGGAGAAGTGGAGGCCCGTATGTATCCCTGTCTCAGAGACTCGGCAATGTAAGTCTCCATTGCCCTTTTCTCCTCCTGTGACAAAGGATACACATGGCTCCGCGGAAGCGCTGCTCCTGTCTGGAGGTCTATCGCACAATCCCCTTGTCTATGAGGTGGCAACTGTGCCGCTCTGGTCTTACTGAACACGAGCGCCAAATCCTCATACTCAGGAGGAATGTGCAGTGCTGGCATCTGGTTCGGACTCTCCACCGAGGTCGCCCCTACGGAAACACTGAGACATAACCCCTCACACTGAGCAGACCACCCTTTAAGAGCTTTCTCTCGCCACGAAATAGTAGGATCATGGGTCATCAACCAGGGAAGCCCCAGTACCACCGGATACGCAGGAGAGTCGATAAGATAGAGTTGAATCGTCTCCTCATGACCCCCCTGCGTCATCATCCTAAGTGGCGCTGTGACCTCCCCAATCAACCCAGATCCTAACGGACGACTATCTAGGGCATGTACAGGAAAGGGTTTTTCGACTGGAAGGAGGGGAATCCCTAACTTAACACAGAATCTCCGGTCTACAAAATTCCCAGCTGCGCCTGAATCGACTAGCGCCTTATGCTGGGACCGAGGTGCAACCTGTGGGAAACAAACAGGTAAGGTAATGTGAACGACAGAAAGCTCTGGGTAAGTAGGGCGCCTACTCACCTGGGTGGACTCCCCACTGTATGACCTGCTCTCTCCCTCACCAGGGGACCCTCCCCAGCACCTAGCCGCGGTGTGCCCTCCGCGCCCACACTTGGTGCAGGAGACTGCCCCCCTCGGGCTCCTACCTCTTCTCCCTCTAGCGCCAGCACCTCCAAGCTCCATCGGACACTGCTCGGAGGCGCTGGAGGGTGGAATGGGGGGCCCCCACCTGGGACGTCCGCGGGTCGCCAGCAGGTTGTCCAGTCGAATGGCCATGTCCACCAGCTGGTCAAATGTTAGTGTAGTGTCCCTGCAGGCTAACTCCCTGCGGACGTCCTCCCGAAGGCTACATCTGAAGTGGTCTATGAGGGCCCTCTCATTCCACCCCGCATCAGCCGCTAGAGTCCGGAACTCCAGCGCAAACGCCTGAGCGCTCCTCATCCCCTGTCGGAGGTGGAATAGACGTTCCCCCCTCCGCTCTCCCCTCTGGTGGATGGTCGAAGACCGCACGGAAGCGACGGGAGAACTCCGCATAGGTGACTGTGGCGGCGTCTATTCCCCTCCACTCGGCGTTGGCCCACTCCAACGCCTTGCCGGTGAGACAGGAGATGAGGGCGGAAACGCTCTCGTATCCCGAGGGCGCCGGGTGTATGGTGGCAATGTAGAGCTCCACTTGTAGGAGGAACCCCTGACACCCGGCAGCGGTGCCGTCGTACGCCCTCGGGAGCGAGAGCCGAATCCCACTGGGTTCCGGTCGATGGACGGGCTGGTTGTCCGGTGGTGAAGGTGATGGTGCGATAGGTGGGGCTATGGGAACCCCGCTGGTCTCCCATCGACGAAGGGTGTCCATGACGCCCTCCAAGGCGTGCCCGATACGGTTGATCCGGTGCTCGTGTCCAAGGAGACGCTCCTCCATGGGGTCGACGGGTGCTCCTGCTGATTCCATTCTAGGGTGTGTAATTCTGTCACGGTGCTGTGTATGGGTGTGGTGTAGAATCAGGCGCAGGCAGCAGAGGGTAAGTCCAACAAGACTTTACTGAGCACGAAAATTAATCCAAAACAGCCCGGAGGCAAAAAGACGCACACAGGCGTAAATACAAGCGCACACACAGGTGCGTAAATCTCTCCTCACACAACAAGGAGGAAGCTCAGGAAAAATAACGTACCGACACGGGTAGCGCAACCACGACACGAACAATCACACACAACACAAACCTAACAACAAGGAAACTAAATAGGGTGCTAAATGAGACCTAACACAAAACAGGTGTGACTAACAGACAAAACCAAACAAACAAGAAACATCGAGCGGTGGCAGCTAGAACTCCGGAGACGACGACCGGCGAAACCTGCCCGAACAAGGAGGAGGAGCCGCCTCGGCCGAAACCGTGACAGTATGTGAATATTATAATAATATTATTGCAACAACCCAGACAACTCCCATAACTTCATTAAATGTTCTGGGAACCCTAAAAGAACTTAGACCAGGTGTTCTGTCAACATTCTTACAACATTATAGGAATGTACTGGGCAACCTAACTTAAACATTGTATGAATGTCAACACAACTGAGCATATTTTGTGTTTTGGGAATCAATCTCTTGTAATGTATCCACACTGTTACCACAACCTAATTAAATGTTCTGGGAACATTTAATGAACATATTAAATGTGTTCTGGGAACGTTCTTGCAACATCAGGCGAATGTTTTATACAAACATTGTATTATCATTAGCACAACTGGACAAGTTTTCTGGGGAGTCTCCTCCCATGCTGAGTTAGTGTGTGTGTGTGTGTGTGTGTGCATATGTGTGTGTGTGTGTGTGTGTGTTTATGGTATCCAGGGAGAAAAGGGATTCGCTGCTCATCAACTGAACAACACAGTATAATACTTATGACAAACTGCAAGTTCTTCAAGCCAGAAAGAAACAGAACAAAACTACTCAGTTTACAGCATCTGGTTCACTTGAATAATTCACAGCATTTCCTCTGCTTTTAATGTTTTATAACTACATTGTGTATTCTATGGGAACAGGGAACTGACAATGACTACATTGCGTATTCTATGGGAACAGGGAACTGACATTGTATTTGCAGCTGTTGTTCAGTTCACTTTGTATTTACTAAAAAATAGGATCTGTTTCTCCTCTCTCTGTTAAACCATTGTTTGGTTGAGATGTGTCTGTGTGCAGTGTGTGAATGTGTGTGTGTGTGTGTGCATGTGTGTGAGTGCGTGTGTGTGTGTGAGTGAGTGCATGTGTGTGTGAGCAGCATGTTGTTAATAGACTTGTTTAGAAAAGAAAAAAGTGAACTGAACAACAGCTGCAAATAAAATGTCAATTCCTTGTTCCCATAGAATACACAATCAATGTAAGGCCACAGGACTGGACGGATTACCAGGACGTGTACTCTGAGCATGCGCTGACCAACTGGCAAGTGTCTTCATTGACATTTTCAACATGTCTCAAAAATGTCCCTGTCTGAGTCTGTAATGCCAACATGTTTCAAGCAGACCACCATAGTCCCTGTGCCGAAGGACACTAAGATAACCTGCCTAAATGACTACCGACCCATAGCACTGACGTCAGTAGCCATGAAGTGCTTTGAAAATCTGATCATGGCTCACATCAACACCATTATCCCAGAAACCCTAGACCCACTCCAATTTCCATACCGCCCCAACAGATCAACAGATGATGCAATCTCTATTGCACTCCACACTGCCCTTTCCCACCTGGACAAGACGAACACCTACAGTTGAAGTAAGAAGTTTACATACACTCAATTATAATTATATTTAGATATGTTGTGTGTATGTTATGTAAATATACAGTGGGGGAAAAAAGTATTTAGTCAGCCACCAATTGTGCAAGTTCTCCCACTGTAATTTTCATCATAGGTACACGTCAACTATGACAGACAAAATTAGGAAAAAAAATCCAGAAAATCACCTTGTAGGATTTTTAATGAATTTATTTGCAAATTATGGTGGAAAATAAGTATTTGGTCAATAACAAAAGTTTCTCAATACTTTGTTATATACCCTTTGTTGGCAATGACACAGGTCAAACGTTTTCTGTAAGTCTTCACAAGGTTTTCACACACTGTTGCTGGTCTTTTGGCCCATTCCTCCATGCAGATCTCCTCTAGAGCAGTGATGTTTTGGGGCTGTCGCTGGGCAACACGGACTTTCAACTCCCTCCAAAGATTTTCTATGGGGTTGAGATCTGGAGACTGGCTAGGCCACTCCAGGACCTTGAAATGCTTCTTACGAAGCCACTCCTTCATTGCCCGGGCGGTGTGTTTGGGATCATTGTCATGCTGAAAGACCCAGCCACGTTTAATCTTCAATGCCCTTGCTGATGGAAGGAGGTTTTCACTCAAAATCTCACGATACATGGCCCCATTCATTATTTCCTTTACACGGATCAGTCGTCCTGGTCCCTTTGCAGAAAAACAGCCCCAAAGCATGATGTTTCCACCCCCATGCTTCACAGTAGGTATGGTGTTCTTTGGATGCAACTCAGCATTCTTTGTCCACGACGATTTTAGCTTTTACCAAAAAGTTCTATTTTGGTTTCATCTGACCATATGACATTCTCCCAATCCTCTTCTGGATCATCCAAATGCACTCTAGCAAACTTCAGACGGGCCTGGACATGTACTGGCTTAAGCAGGGGGACATGTCTGGCACTGCAGGATTTGAGTCCCTGGCGGCGTAGTGTTACTGATGGTAGGCTTTGTTACTTTGGTCCCAGCTCTCTGCAGGTCATTTACTAGGTCCCCCCGTGTGGTTCTGGGATTTTTGCTCACCGTTCTTGTGATCATTTTGACCCCACGGGGTGAGATCTTGCGTGGAGCCCCAGATCGAGGGAGATTATCAGTGGTCTTGTATGTCTTCCATTTCCTAATAATTGCTCCCACAGTTGATTTCTTCAAACCAAGCTGCTTACCTATTGCAGATTCAGTTTTCCCAGCCTGGTGCAGGTCTACAATTTTGTTTCTGGTGTCCTTTGACAGCTCTTTGGTCTTGGCCATAGTGGAGTTTGGAGTGTGACTGTTTGAGGTTGTGGACAGGTGTCTTTTATACTGATAACAATTTCAAACAGGTGCCATTAATACAGGTAACGAGTGGAGGACAGAGGAGCCTCTTAAAGAAGAAGTTACAGGTCTGTGAGAGCCAGACATCTTGCTTGTTTGTAGTTGACCAAATACTTATTTTCCACCATAATTTGCAAATAAATTCAGAGAAAATCCTACCATGTGATTTTCTGAATTTTTTTTCCTCAATTTGTCTGTCATAGTTGACGTGTACCTATGATGAAAATTACAGGCCTCTCTCATATTTTTAAGTGGGAGAACTTGCACAATTGGTGGCTGACTAAATACTTTTTTCCCCCACTGTATGTTCAGTATATATATATATATTATGTTTCGATATGTTCTGTATATATTATGTTTCGATATGTTCAGATATGTTCAGAATATATTATGTTTAGATATATTCAGTATGTATTGTTTAAATATGTTCATTATATAGTTGAAGATTACATAAACTTAGGTTGGAGTCATTAAAACTAGTTTTTCAACCACTCCACACATTTTTTTGTTAACAAACTAAAGTTTTGGCAAGTCGGTTAGGACATCTACTTTGTGCATGACACAAGTAATTTTTCCAACAATTGGTTACAGACAGATTATATCACTTATAATTCATTGTATCACAATTCCAGTGGGTCAGAAGTTTACATACACTAAGTTGACTGTGCCTTTAAACAGCTTGGAAAATTCCAGAAAATGATGTCATGGCTTTAGAAGCTTCTGATAGGCTAATTGACATCACTTGTGTCAATTGGAGGTGTACCTGTGGATGTATTTCAAGGCCTACCTTGAAACTCAGTGCCTCTTTGCTTGACATCATGTGAAAATTAAAAGAAAGACCTCAGAAAAACAATTTGTAGACCTCCACAAGTCTGGTTCATCCTTGGGAGCAATTTCCCAACGCCTGAAGGTACCACGTTCATCTGTACAAACAATAGTACGCAAGTATAAACACCATGGTACCACGCAGCCATCATACCGCTCAGGAAGGAGACGCGTTCTGTCTCCTAGAGAACGTACTTTGGTGCGAAAAGTGCAAATCAATCCCAGAACAACAGCAAAGGACCTTGTGAAGATGCTGGAGGAAACAGGTACAAAAGTATCTATATCCACAGTAAAACTAGTCCTATATCGACAAAACCTGAAAGGCCGCTCAGCAAGGAAGAAGCCACTGCTCCAAAACCGCCATAAAAAGCCAGACTACGGTTTGCAACTGCACATGGGGACAAAGATCGTACTTTTTGGAGAAATGTCCTCTGATCTGATGAAACAAAAATAGAACTGTTTGGCCATAATGACCATCGTTAAATTTGGAGGAAAAAGGGGGATGCTTGCAAGCCAAAGAACAACATCCCAACCGTGAAGCACAGGGGTGGCAGCATCATGCTGTGGGGGTGCTTTGCTGCAGGAGTGACTGGTGCACTTCACAAAATAGATGGCATCATGAGGAAGGAACATTATGTGGATATACATGTATTTAAGCAACATCTCAAGACATCAGTCAGGAAGTTAAAGCTTGGTCGCAAATGGGTCTTCCAAATGGACAATGACCCCAAGCATACTTCCAAAGATGTGGCAAATTGGCTTAAGGACTACAAAGTCAAGGTATTGGAGTTGCCATCACAAAGCCCTGACCTCAATCCTATAGAAAATGTGTGGGCAGAACTGAAAAAGCGTGTGCGAGCAAGGAGGCCTACAAACCTGACTCAGTTACACCAGCTCTGTCAGGAGGAATGGGCCAAAATTCACCCAACTTATTGTGGGAAGCTTGTGGAAGGCTACCCGAAACGTTTGACCCAAGTTAAACAATTTAAAGGCAATGCTCCCAAATACTAATTGAGTGTATGTAAACTTCTGACCCACTGGGAATATGATGAAAGAAACAAAAGCTGAAATAAATAATTCTCTCTACTATTATTCTGACATTTCACATTCTTAAAATAAAGTGGTGATCCTAACTGACCTAAGACAGGGAATATTTACTAGGATTAAATGTCAGGAATTGTGAAAAACAGAGTTTAAATGTCTTTGGCTAAAGTGTATGTAAACTTCTGCCTTCAACTGTATGTGAGAATGCTATTCATTGACTACAGCTCAGTGTTCAACACCATAGTGCCCTCAAAGCTCATCACTAATCTATGGACCCTGGGACTAAACACCTCCCTCTGCAACTGGATCCTGGACTTCCTGACGGGCCGACCCCAGGTGGTAAGGGTAGGCAACAACACATCTGCCACGCTGATCCTCAACACGGGGCCCCTCAGGGGTGCGTGCTCAGTCCCCTCCTGTACTCCCTGTTCACTCATGACTTCATGGCCAGGCACGACTCCAACACCATCATTAAGTTTGCTGATGACACAACGGTGGTAGGCCTGATCACCGACAACGATGAGACAGCCTATAGGGAGGAGGTCAGAGACCTGGCCGTGTGGTGCCAGGACAACAACCTCTCCCTCAATGTGATCAAGACAAAGGAGATGATTGTGGACTACAGGAAAAAGAAGAGGACATTCTCATCGACGGGGCTGTAGTGGAACAGGTTGAGAGCTTCAAGTTCCTTGGTGTCCACATCACCAACAAACTATCATGGTCCAAACACACCAAGACAGTCGTGAAAAGGGCACGACAAAGCCTATTCCCCCTCAGCAGACTGAAAAGATTTGGCATGGGTCCTCAGATCCTCAAAAAGTTCTACAGCTGCACCATCGAGAGCATCCTGACTGGTTGCATCACCGCCTGGTATGGCAATTGCTCGGCCTCCGACCGCAAGGCACTACAGAGGGTAGTGCGTACGGCCCAGTACATCACTGGGGCCAAGCTTCCAACCATCCAGGACCTCTATACCAGGCAGTGTCAGAGGAAGTCCCCTGTAGCTCAGTTGGTAGAGCATGGCGCTTGCAACGACAGGGTTGTGTGTTCGATTCCCATGGGGGACCAGTATGAAAATGTAAGCACTCACTAACTGTAAGTCGCTCTGGATAAGAGTGTCTGCTAAATGACTAAAATGTAATGTAAAATGAAGGCCCTAAAAATTGTCAAAGACTCCAGCCAACCTAGTCATAGACTGTTCTCTCTGCTACCGCATGGAAAGCGGTACTGGAGCACCAAGTCTAGGTCCAAAAGGCTTCTTAACAGCTTTTACCCCCAAGCCATAAGACTCCTGAACAGCTAATCAAATGGCTACCTGGAATGTTTGCATTGTCCCCCCAACCCCCTCTTTTACGCTGCTCTGTTTATTATCTATGCATAGTCACTTTAACTCTACCTACATGTACATATTACCTCAACTACCTGGACTAACCGGTGCCCCCACACATTGACTCTATACCGTACCCCCTGTATATAGCCTCCCTACTGTTATTACATGTTTTACTTATCTATTTATTACTTAACACTTTTCTATTTTCTTAAAACGGCATTGTTGGTTAAGGGCTTGTAAGTAAGAATTTCACTGTAAGGTCTACACCTGTTGTATTCGGCGCATGTGGAAAATAAAATTTGATTTGAGTTGATTAGAGTCTATTTCATTTGTTGTTAATAGACTAGTGTCTATTTCCTTGCTCAACAGGACAGAATATGCAGCTTAGATGAGGCCATACAGTAGACATCCACCAATCTGTCTGCAACACTATTTATACTGTTACTCATCTTCTTATGTTTAGATGAGAGACAACAACAATATAACAACAATATTTTTGGGTTTTAGAAACTCCTATTTGTGTTGAAGCTACTTTATTAAATGCTAGACAATAATCGGACTCATACGATAAACAATGAAGAGATACTCATTTAAGACAAAATATTGTCTCGCTTTGCTAACGTCCCTCCATCTCTAATACCATCAAAAAACAATCACCAGCTAAAAGTTAACACCATTAGTTCCAACCTTATCTAGCCTTTAAGCTCCTCTATCTCCTGCATGAACCCATCTACGAGACATCATTCCCCTCTACCGTACCATCCTCCCTCCACTCCTAGAGACAGAACCATCATTCCCCTGTACCGTACCATCCTCCCTCCACTCATAGAGACAGAACCATCATTCCCCTGTACCGTACCATCCTCCCTCCACTCCTAGAGACAGAACCATCATTCCCCTGTACCGTACCATCCTCCCTCCACTCCTAGAGATATAACCATCATTCCCCTGTACCGTACCATCCTCCCTCCACTCCTAGAGACAGAACCATCATTCCCCTGTACCGTACCATCCTCCCTCCACTCCTAGAGACAGAACCATCATTCCCCTGTACGTACCATCCTCCATCCACTCCTAGAGACAGAACCGTCATTCCCCTGTACCGTACCATCCTCCCTCCACTCATAGAGACAGAACCATCATTCCCCTGTACCGTACCATCCTCCCTCCACTCCTAGAGACAGAACCATCATTCCCCTGTACCGTACCATCCTCCCTCCACTCCTAGAGATATAACCATCATTCCCCTGTACCGTACCATCCTCCCTCCACTCCTAGAGACAGAACCATCATTCCCCTGTACCGTACCATCCTCCCTCCACTCCTAGAGACAGAACCATCATTCCCCTGTACGTACCATCCTCCATCCACTCCTAGAGACAGAACCGTCATTCCCCTGTACCGTACCATCCTCCCTCCACTCCTAGAGACATAACCGTCATTCCCCTGTACCGTACCATCCTCCCTCCACTCCTAGAGGCAGAACCATCATTCCCCTGTACCGTACCATCCTCCCTCCACTCTGTCCCTGTGACTGATTATCATTACCTTTTCTTGCAAATACCAGGCTCATTATGTTATTGTACAGCCCAAACATTAGTGTAGAGAGACTATCTCTCTCCCATGAGGGGAGAGGAGGAGGAGGAGGAAGAGGAGAGGAGAGGAGAGGAGAGGAGAGGAGAGGAGAGGAGAGGAGAAGGAGAAGGAGAAGGAGAGGAGAGGAGAGGAGAGGAGAGGAGAGGAGAGGAGAGGAGAGGAGAGGAGAGGCGAAGCGAGGCGAGGCGAGGCGTGGCGAGGAGGAGAGGAGAAGGAGGAGGAAGAGAAGGAGCAAAAGGAGGAGGAGGAGGAGGAGGAGGAGGAGGAGGAGGAGGAGAGCAATGGAGGCAGGTTTTTCCCTATCCTCAGCAGCCTGGCAGCGCCTGACTATTAACCACAATGAACATGGTCTTTGTTATCAGCATCTGTTCATCAGGGTTGGAGCCCCGGTCTGGAGCCCCGGTCTAATCACCCCTCACACCTTCTGTTTCCAAATGAGAACACAGGCAATCAAGGGCATCATTTGGCAGCTGGCTGAAACCACTAATCTCTCTCTCTCTCTCTCTCTCTCTCTCTCTCTCTCTCTCTCTCTCTCTCTCTCTCTCTCTCTCTCTCTCTCTCTCTCTCTCTCTCTCTCTCTCTCTCTCTCTCTCTCTATTCTCCTCTCCTCTTTCATCCTCTGTTCCCTACTGTCATTAAAAAACGTATCTCTCTTCCACCCCCCTCTGCCCTCAATCTCTCTTTTCCTCTCTTTTCTCTCTTGCCAAGCCTACCTTAACCAACCTGAACCTACCTCAACCTACCTGAACCTACCTGAACCTACGTGAAGAATGTTTAGGATTTCATGTACTGTATATTTGGGCAAACATATGTTTTTTTTTTTTGGGCAAGGCCTTTAGAACGCAAGCATGCAAACACACACAAGCACACTCACTCTCTCTCTCTCTCTCTCGCTCTCTCTCACTCTCTCTCTTTCTCTGACAGACCTTCAGTAAGTCTT